>NC_034413.1:30426847-30499073 GCF_002078875.1 Numida meleagris | reverse complement strand
GTCTTAGTTTAACTGTCCACTAAATTAGGGGCCCTGAGTTGGGTCTTAGTTTAACTGTCCACTAAATTGCTTAGCTTATCTTCACTGCCAAATGAATTAGGGAGTCAGGGGCCTTGGGTTGGGTCTTCACTGCCAGACATTGTTTAGTTTAGCTCTCCATTATCAGACTGATGCAAGTCAGTAAGAGAAGAACAGGAAAACAGTGAAGGGGGAACAAGTATGATACGAAACTACAAAGGCATGCAAGATAGGAGAGCCTCCCCTGGGACAAAGGTCAAGGTGAAGACTCCTGACTTCATCCAAGAACGCCCACCGAATGGGGAGGAAGACGTTGAGCCTTCATCCAGAGACCACCAGAAGGGGCTACAATGCACGCGCAAAGGGGAGGAAAAGTAATGAATATGTAACCGGGCTCAATGAATATGTATATTGGCTTTTAAATGTCTAACACTTTTGTCTAGGGGTATGCGAGTTTGGTAGGGCGGTGACCCCCTCACATCCGGTGTGGGCGCAGCACCGTAATAAACATACCTGCTTTATAACCTAATCTCAGGTTATGGAGTTTGATTCCGCAAGTCACGCCTCACCCCGTGCTGAACAACCAGGGCAGCATTTGCAGTGTGAGCCTGAACACCCAATGTGCCTGAGGAAAAGCAGCTATTAATACCAAATGTACAACACAACATAGAAACGTGGGTTTTTTCTTACTGTCCGCTCTCTTTTTCCACGTTTTACCTGCTGGCTGCTATTCTATTGAACAGGGCCTCTCCTGCCTTCCTGCCAGATCAGTTTCCCTCTCACATGAGGATACCCTCCACAAAATTTCCTTCTTAACAGCAGAAACAGAAAACCAGACCAGGATCTCTATGGAGGCCCTCCAAGTACCCTGAGGAGATCACACCTCATGCTCTTAACTCACAATACTCTTTCAAGTAACAGAAGGAGATTCTACGAAACTGTCATAGGAAAAATTAAGTACAATCCAGTCTTCAGGCTTGGACAGCCAAAATACAGCATTTATCCTCTTCCAGGATCTCACTCTATATATCTGTAAAACACAATTTACCTTTCTGGCACAAATTTACATTAAATTAGAACTTCATTAATTTTACACATATAAAATAAATTTATATAAACAAATTTAATGCATGAAACAGGGCTGCAGAAATCTTTGGAAATAGATTTTTCTCCCTTGAGATTTTCCCTCTAAGATGTAGTATCAGTAATGTCAACTGAAAAGTATACAGGAGAATTCAGTGAACTTTCTCGACCCATTTATTTGCAATGGTTAATCATGTGCTAACAAAATCAATAGCTATGGCAGAACTTATGCTATATGGCATCACTGGCAATTAAAAATATCATGTGAATAAAACTTTGTTCAATTTATAGAACAAAGTATGCTATTTTTCAGAAACAAAGCAAAAATTTTTGTTTGATATGTGAAGTTAAGCAAAGCAGTGCAAATCGCTTCCATCCATCAAGTGATATCTGAAACCTATGTTAAATATCACTTTGTTATCCTGCAGCTTCAGAAACTCTTGGAAGCCAAACATTAAAGATTCAATAAAGAATAACAGTGTAAACAAGCAAGGTCATAAGAGGGAACAGAGCTCTTGTCTTTGCTAGCAATTAGATCTCCTGGATTCTTTTATGCTTTGCCTTAGTAAATTGCAGGTCATTTCCATCCCTTTCATTTGCTTTTTATTTCTTAGAGAAAACATTTCTTTCTGCCTATTTGCAAACAGTAATTCCCATAGTTACAGTTTTCTGTAGGCATTATGGCTAAAAATCAATACTCTCTGCAGTTCTTTTGAAGTGTATGATAAAGTTCAGTGCAACCAAAATTAGTTAAGGTTCCCTAGTTGCGAAGACTCAAACACATAAATAAATCTACACAAACGAATAATTATTTGGGGGTCAAAGCAATTTGACTATGAATGAAGCAAAGTTTTTCCTGGGAGAATTAACAATTACATGTATTCATTACTTTTTTTTTTCTCTCCCCCCCCTTAAGTAAAAGATGTTTACTTATTCACAGTTTACTATGTTCATAATATCCACTACCCTCCATTCTGAAGAATGCCTCATATAAAATATACAGTGCTCTTAATTCAAAACCCTAATGCTAACATTGGAGTACTGTCTCTCCGGATTTTCTAAGGAGCCTCCAGAGTCCCATTACATTGTAGGAATGCAATATGCATGTGTTGCCTGAAAACAAAATATTAAGCTAAATAAAATAATCATCATTTCCCCTAAATCGGTATTTTCAAAAAATCACCTTTCTGCTTACCACCAGCGAATGGGAAGCAGAAGATACTTATTTCTGCAGCACAGATTCCAAGCTCTTAGTTTTCTAAGCTCAAACTATTCTCATACTATACTAATCTTCCCAAAACACTCTACAGAATCTCTGAGGAAAACAAGCATCCAGCATATGCTAACAAATAGCTTGTGTCAATTACAGAGACACTGACCAGTCTCAGAATGGAACTGGCAACACTAATCAAGTGCTGCTCTGCAGCCCAGGAGGCCACAGAGAAACAGAAGAATTGTGTCAACAGTCTTTCCAGAAAACACCGGGTAGTTCTACTCAATGAGTCTGTGCATGCCACCCTTTTTTTCCAGGTGTCATTTTCCATTTGCATAACTCTGCCAATTAAATTATGGTTTTGTGGGAGATCTGAAATGGCAGCACAATTTTCATAGCAATGCTGCAGACTTTTGAAATCAGTGGAAGGCTTACCCCAGGAACTGAGTTCTTTAAGAACCTCTTTAAAGCAGTGAAGTTGCTGTAACCAGTTTTGTACAACATCCTTTTTCATAGTTTTCATCTCACTGGCAGATGTCAAGGTGTACTTTTTATGCTCAATAAAATAAATTGATTTTAAACACCTTCTCATACCCTGAGTTTATAGCTTCTGCATTTAATCTCATATTTTACTCTCTATTTCTTTTCTTTCATGATTCACTAGGACAAATGAAGTGGGAAACATTGCACATTACTCCTACTAAGAATATGGCATATTTAAACATCCTCATTTCTCTTTGTTGTCCACTAAATTTAGACACCAAGTTATCACCTAAAGGTGCTCATAGCTCCAGTTCAGAGTTCACGTGGTTGACTCAAACTATCAGACCTTTGTAAGATTCCACAAAAGAAGAGATATTTCATCTGGAAGAAGAAAACATCCAAAGTTACAGTATTTTTTTCCATTATCTACCTGTGGAAAAGATATAAACTCTCACATTCTATGTTGTAAGGCAGCCTCAGTTCAACTGGAGTCAAGATGAAAGTTCTCCTCTGCAAAGGTTTTCTATCATTCTCCATTTCATGACTGTTCCTTTCCCTCTGAAGGTGAAATCTCTCCACAGAACAAATCAAACCTCCTGTACCACTGGTCCAAGTTCTGGCAGCCTGTCTAGTCACATATTATTCAACTTCTAGCAAACAAGAAAAGAATAAACAGACCAACTGTCAGGTGGGATTGTTTTTCTTCCTCCTCCAGCATGGCAGCGCTAATGAAGTTTTCCCTAAATAGACTGGCTTGATGTGAAGCCAGCTTACATAACCTAATGGAAATTACGTGCAAAAGAAAGCCATATAAATGACTGAATAGGGCTCTTGAGTAAAAGGAGTAAGTATTATATGAAGGCTGAGTAAATAAAGTACTTCACAAAATCTTGATCCTTTCTTACTGCTTTGTAGTTGTATATAATCAATATACCACTATCACAAGGGTCAAAAATGTGACTGTAAATATTTTACTGCTGTCATATACCATTCTGCAAGTGTCATTACAGACCTCAGTTTTTACAGTGCCTCAGTATATTGTTAGAAAGTTATTCCTCATTAAGCGCATTGAAGAATATAATATACAAAGAGCTTTAAAGTTAAAATTTCTCAACTAAGAATAAAAGCCTTTCTAAGGTTGGGAAGAGAAAAAAAATACAAAAAAGCAATTATAGAGCCAAAGTTTGTTTTTATATTTTTTCTAAAAAATAAAAAAAAAAGCAACAGATTTTTAATAATCATGACCCTATTTCTTTCAATAAAACTTACACTCTAAATAACTTGTCAATTCTGAAAAGGGAATTCTGGATTGTAATTGCCGTAAGGAGAACTCAGCCAACTGACAAACCAACTTATTTTTACTGCCAGGAGCAACTTCACACTACTCCACTCAACGTTGCTTGAACGTCTGAAGATTGTCTGAATTTTACCAAAAGGCAGGTATTTCTTCTTTACCATGGTAAAGGTCAGGCCAAAATATTTTTCCCCCTCTTATCTCCCTGTCTCTCAGTATTTTATGAAGTCTACTATATCAGAGCAACTATTACAGAAACATCAATGAAGAAGTTACAAGGAAGCACATAGACAGTGCCTAACGCTCAGTTTTACATTGACTACTGCTATAATATCTCAGAAGACATTACAAATACCAAAAACCTCACTCTTACTATCATGACAGTAAAAATCTCTTCTTACAGATGACTGAGGGGAGTACTGGAGAGAAAGAATGAACTTAAGACAAAACTGGAAATAAGCTTATAGCATGATATATAGGAATTGTCACTGACTATAACTCATCCATTGCTTTATGCTGTGGCATTTTAGCTTATATCCATTTGAAAGTACTCAAAGTCAGCCTTTAACATTTTTTTCTCTGAAAACTGTTTCTTATAATAATCGAGTTTACTTTTCATTTTCCTAGATGCAGTCCAAGGTGATTTGGAAATTTAACTGAAGCTATCACTTGTAGTTAGGTGATTTCCTTATATTTAACTTTGCTATATATTTCAACATGCAGTCAGTAAGAGCAAACTATGAAATTAACACAGTTTTTACATTATGCTTTTTCTTATGAAAAATGGCTCCCTACTATACATGTCAGTTTTTACTCTCAAAAAATACAGTTCTTGATTTGTCTTTTATCAGGAGCCTATCCTACAGCCTAACAGAACACTTAAGTGTTCTGTTGAGTCTCCATGTCTGTGCAGAAGCCTGAAGGTTACAGATTAACAGGTCCCCATCAGAGCTCTTGCACAGGAACAGGCATGGCTCTATAGCAAAGAGCACTTGGGCTTCCACACACACCTCAAGGAAGTGTGTGGAAGCCCAGGTGCTCTTTGGAAGAGATTACAGGAGTGAGAAGCAAAACACCATCAGCTTCCCATTGTGCAAGGCAAGGGTAATGAAAGCAGGGCGTTGAAGTAACTTGCCCAAATTTGAATGTGCATTCAGCTCCAGAAAGCTGAAGTGTTTTTGGTTGTACAGTTGTAACCATGACAATGTCTCCTTAATTTCTCACATCTCTACACGAAAGTGAAGTATTAGTTACTTTAGAGAACTTGAATTATGTCTAATAACTTTCAGTTTTTATCTCCATCAATGCTGCCGTGTGAGAGATACCAAAAATAAAACAGTGAAATGTTCAAAAGATATACTTAGTAATATTTTAATCCAATGACTTAAATAGCGTCATTAAGAGAGACAAAAACAAACTTGCTTTTTGATACCATGTTTATGAGGGAGTTTAGGATATAACCTTTAATACTATGATGCCCAGACTGGCATGCGTAGAACAACGGCTGCAGTACTTAACTGCAAAATTCAACAATTTTTATGTACTGTCGAACAGAACTTCCAAGTCCAGCTGTATTCAGGTACCAAATACCAGAGTTCTGCATATACAGCTGTAAGTATAGTGCATTAGGTGACAGTGCAAGCCATTTTTCATGAGGACTGGATGACTGAAAGACTTTATACAACAGCTAGGGGTAAACATGCTTAATGATACTTAATATGTTCAAAGCAACTCTGTTAATACAATGATGTCAGCCTCAAATACATCAGAGAGATGTCAGACTGACTCAAGTTGCTACAATCCAGAAGAGCAAAGATAACAATATTTGAAAAGCTAAAACTAAATTTTAGCCCAGGATATAATTTTTTTAAAATAATTTGGAAGAGTAATCTAAATACACTGGCACAACATTTGCTTTTAAGGAAATAAAGAAGCTTCAAGAACTTTCCAAGTTGTACTTTTTTTCAGGTAGGCTTTCTTCAGTGAAGTTGCCTCAGCTTTGTAGATTTAAAGTAATTGCTGTAGTTTTTTCATGGTTTTTCACGTGCATCATTGAGTGGCTTTGCTTACAAGACTGACCATTATTAGCCACGTGTGCTCCTTGGCACCAAGGCACAGCAGTTCATTATGTGCTAAATCATTTCAAAAGCTTTGTGCTAGCTTTGATAAATTAGCAATCTTTTAACCCTTAAACCTCAAATTTATAGCTACGGTTCACATTTCTGGAAGCTACAAGGTTTGGGGTTTACTTCCACCTCATCAAAAGAAACCTCTCAGATTTTTACACTGAAGATGTGGAATGCAAGCATAGTAGTACAGAGTAGTCGACAACGCTGCTAAGCAATAAGAATGTAGCACTCAAGATGTCTGGGCAACTGAGTTGTCTCAACAGCAACAATTCATTTTGCATGCAATCCTACTTTGAAATCTGGGCTACATTAACCGATATGTGAAAAAACTACGATACATAAAGGTTTACATGCCACTCACAACTAAGTACCTCTTTAGTGAATCTCTTCTGTTAAATCATTTTGCTTTTATACTACTTCCATCATGTTTAAATCTGGCTTAGCTGCTTTTGAAAGCAGTTATGTGTATAGCTTGCAGCAGGAATTAATACAGGTATTTTCATAAAGATAGTTTATTTGATTTTCAAAGTAGGAGATGTCATAAAAAAAACAATGAAGTATGAAAAAAGCAAGCTACAGTAGTTTACATTTGCAGACTAGACTAGATGAAATATGAAACCTCTTGTCCTCATTTCCTCCATTTTAATATAGACACAGGATCATCCAAGGAATTGACTGTAGGTATCATGGGGAAAATTGGAAAGTAAAATTCACACCATTTTAAGTACATGAAAAATGCACTGACATTTTATTTAAAGCTCTGTCAAAAAGCCTTCTCAAACTGCCAACTATTTGGGGTATACAAAATGCAAGCCTTTGACTTGCAAGGTTCCACATGGGAGCTTTTGTACTGAGTCTGGATTAATATCCATTTGAAAATATAATGAAGGTGTAGTTACACAGTGTTACACCAAGCTGCTGGCCTGTGCGCCTTTCTCTTTTCTTGCCTAGCTTCTCTAAACACATCATGAGAAGAAATGCTTGGAGTAAAACAAATTGCACCTTCCAGCTTTGTGATATACAAGCTACCTCATGAAAATTCTAATGGTAGCACTCACTGGATATTTCTTTATGTTACACCTCTGTTCTTCTGATACAATTCCTTAACTTTATTCTGGAAACATACACTTTTATTAATACTGACTGTACTGAAGCATTTGTTATCAACATTGCATTTCCTTGTAAATAGAGGCAATATTCCTGTTTTGTTCAAGACTATAATCAAGCTACAGTGCAATTTCATATTTCTCCTGCAAAATAGTCACATGTCCAGAAATACTGTTGCATTACAAATATAACAAAGTAATGCCACAGATGGTAACCTAGAGTAGCATCCTCAGGTATGCTAACAGGAGTCAACTAACATTTCTGGTTCTGGAATGGAATTCCAGGCTTGATAAATAGTCATAAAACCCATGAAACTTGCACTACTTTATTTTAAGACATTTCTTAAAATTTCACTTTCACACACTATTAAAACAACGAGTATCCCTGTGATACCTAAACTGCCTTTGATATCCAGGCCAAATATACACTATTACTGGATTTCTAAACTGTTTTGGTTATTGGTGTTTGCTGTTGATTTTGATTTTTTTTTAACGGAAAACAATGAAACATTCATATCACTGTCCCTCACCTAATGATTATTACAAAGCTGTCTGTAAATGAGTTTTCTTCTCTGACAAGAATCTCACCTAAAGCACCTCTTCAGTTGTTTCTGACAAACTCAATACCTGTTATGGCCTATAAGCCCTCACACCTCACTTCACTTCCCCTAAGCCGTAGCATCAAGTGCCTGACATTAGCTCCTCCAGAAACCAAGGGTTTCTTTTCAGCCTACTGCATAAGAAGGAAACCCTTTTTCCTTCCTCTGCTCCTCCTTCATACATCTGAAATACAAAGTGTCCTTCTTCCAAGCAATGACACCACACTGCTAGTATCAACACCCAGATACGTTAAGCCAAAAGAGATGCTTATGCTATGTAGTGCAGTACTTGTGGCAAGTCATCTCATGTGGTGCTTCATGTTACTGCACAGAGACTTCAGCCTGTTCCAGCTCCAGGATCTTTGTATTACACCTCACTCATTGCTGGAAGCCATTACACAACTTGGATATTAGACAGGATCTAGAAATAGGCTTGTACACACACAGCCAGCTGGTCTGTACCCTCTTGCCACTGTTATAAAAAACAGACCAACTCTGAAAGCCACTACCAGTGACACTGTACACATGTAATTTACTTCCTGCTAGTGATTTGCACCTTTTCTAAAATCTTACGTACCCATGCATTCAGAACTCTAAACAAAATACTGAAGTCTCAGAATGATGTTGAAATGCAAGCGTATGTATATAAAGCAACAGAAAATACAGCCACACCCTTCCTCACACATTTAACAGATCAAAATTAGGATATATAACATGAAACATCTGTTTGCTTGCTTGCTGTCTTGGATTTGGCCTTTCTGATGATGAATGAGTTTCTCCTGTAAGTCATAAGTTTCCCACAGTGAGTAACAGAATGTTTTCAGCCTTATCCTCCTCATGCTGCTGTGCAGTGCACAACAATACCAAGAGACAGATAATTTGGGGCACATTCTGTTTGCAAGAAAGAAATATTGCTGTATCCCAAACATTTTACCACATTTCTGCAAGTGTATCTGTCAGTGTAATGACAGCACCCCCCTACTGTCATGTTCTTCAGCATCAGGGTACAGTACACCGTAACAATGGAACATGGTTGAGTTGAAGTAACAGTGGATTAATGTATTAATACTTCAAAAATCATGCTATTTCTAGAGAACAAGACCTCTTCTTCTCCTCATAGGCAAGTCATCATAAGGTTACTAGCAATTTTTGCTCAAAAACTTGCTTTTCCACTTGGCCAGGAAACTGGAGAGCACCTCTTTCTGTTTTTTCAATCTCTCTGTGGCTACTGTCTGAGAGCCTGTAGTTAATCCATGAAAAAGTTTGGAATATTCACAAAGTCTCAGTACAAAAGCACACAAACTTGGTTTGCCCCAAACCAAGAGTGGTCAGGCACTGGAATGGGCTGCCAAGGGAGGTGGTTGAGTCATCATCCCTGGAGGTGATCAAGAAATGTGTAGATGTGGTACTAAGGAACGTGGTTTAGTTGGCAAATATTGGTGGAAGGTAGATGGTTGGACTAGATGATCTTAGAAGTCTTTTCCAACCATAATGATTTCATGATTCTGTGAGTCTATAAATCAGATAATCCATAGACTGCCGTCTCACAAAGCTGCTGAACCTTACTGAAAATCAGTGTCTGCAGTTTCTGCATCACTCAGTTAAGTACTCCAACAGCAGAGAACCAGGACACAACCCTTTATCAATACAGTCTCACACCAGTGACCAGCCTGTTTTGTCCATCTTGCTCTCAACCTCCAAAACCAGATTCTCCCTGGCTCATGAGAGTCATAAGCAGAACTCAGTACCTGAAACACTTTATGAAAAGCCTCCTACATCAGCGGGGACAGAACAGGCACACATCTTTGGCATTAAGATGAACTGTTCTTTTGCCATAAATATCCTTAAATGATGTTTTAGTCTCTTATCCTAAGCATACAATGAGATAAATATGGTAGATTCTCAAGGGTCTACAAATGAAATGTACTGTATGCGCACATTGCTGATCTCTCCAGGGAAAACTGTGACAAAAAAAAAAAAAAAAAAAACACATCACCCAGCACACAGTTTTTTGCCTACCAAAAAAACCCCAACAGTCAGCACTCACTGAATGTCTAAACAGCCCTTATGGCATTCAATATATGTCCTTGCTCTCCCTTAGATAACATAAACACTCCATGACAGTGCAGGGAACAGTGAGATGGAAGAAGAGCACTAAGAATAGCAGGTATTTGCAATGGCAACATGAGGCATTGTCAAATCCCCAGCACTGGCAAGGTGAGGCATTGCCAAAGCCCCAGCAAAGTCTGTAAGCAGGCAGGATGATACCCCTTTATGATTACTACAGTTGTTTCAAAGGCATAGCTTTTTAACAAGGTTATCACACCACTCAAAAAATAGTTAATCAATATAATCCAATCCTAAAAATCTCAATTTTCAAATAGTAAATCTCTAACCATTCTCTTTATTTTGTGTATTAGTGATGCCTGACTTCATTACAGTATTTCATTTTTTCTCCAAAATAGAGAACAGTAAATTCTCCAGCAAATTAAAACAATTAAAAATTTAAGCGAGCACTAAGTCAACAATTTCGTGATACAATCATATATTTTCAATTAGATATTCATAGTCTGCAAGTGAATTTATTTAAGCCAATGTGTATCAGAAACATCAACAAAAATATTCATCATCATTATCACTTTCATCTGGCAGAAATTAGTCGCAGATGTTATGGAACTTTTCCATGTTTATATTCATAGATGCTTGACATTCCCCCATTGAGTTCAAAACAAGAAAACACAAGGAATAATAATCCCATGTTCACAGAGCACTATTTTGAACCATAATCTGAACCTAGTTTCAAGTCACATCTCAGACTGCAGTAGCTATTGCTTTTCAGACTCAGACTTCAGCAAGACAACTTGCTCTGTATAAAGCATGTGAAATACTGAAATAGAATATTGCCTTACAATTCAATTATTTCCCAATCACTATCAGTATTCCTTGAAAAGTCTATCTGCATAAACAGTATACACTTCACTCCACAGCACAATATTACATGCTAATCCTTGTACTCTGTAGACCACTGGTAGCCTGAAGCACAAGATTTACTTGTATAATAGGAGAGATCTTTAAATTATGTATGACAGTAAGCCTCTCTTAAAATGACTATTTTCTTAGTCCAATCATATCTCTAATTACAAATATTTATTCAGTAATGATGAACATCATAAAATGAACAAAAACCACCGAGACAATTCCAAAACCCAGTACACAATAATCATGATCCCATTGGCTCTTTGAGTCAAGTAATACCTGTTCTTTCTGCTAGTTACTAATCACACAGCACACACTAGTGACAAAGTTTGGGAAGAGTGCAGAGGCAACTTCCCATACGTACGTGGGGAACAGGGAAGTACAGGGGTTTCAATAATCAGATTCAGATATGAAACACGAAAAAAACCACCAAAAAATCAGGTCACACGAGTGTGTTTTGTTAAAACTTTCATATGATCACACTATTGATCAGAAACTAAGTCTACTGAACATTACCTTTTTTCAAGAAGCTTCTTTAGTAAATCTATTTTCTGCATGGGAACAAGAACATTAGTGCCAAGACAAAAGAAATAGCAGGGACTCCCAGCAAGGAGCACAGGGGGAAAACAGGCAACTGTACGTGCTGTAGACTCCATTCGTTTATCAGGCTAAGGTAATTACTGCCCTGCCTCCTGGGAAACAGCAACCAGGAACTAAAATGCAAAGGACCCACGCCACTGAAACATAACAGGAAGGGACTGATTTATTCCCACATTTTTAGCACACCTTGCTCTTCCAAAGGACCCTAGTTCCCCAAGTTTCTGTTATGCTTTCCTAGTTTGCTGTCTGGCAGTCTGCTTCAGCCTAGCTGCACACACCGGGCACTGTGAGAACCTCCAGCACACCCGCAGAAGACACAGTATATAATATGATTTCGAATTAATGGTGCAGAAGAAAATCTTTCTAAGTTAATGTAAACTATTACAGACACATGCAGTTACTCAACCACCCTTCAAATCTAAGAGTAAATTTAACAAAGAAGTCAAAGAAGTAACTAAGTGCAGTATGGTTTAAAGATAATGCAGTAGCTTTGAACACACCAGCTGGTTACTGTTGACAGTGAGAACTGCAACAGCACCAAACTTAACTTGAATTACCTTCCCAGCCATCATTTTTATAACTTCACTATGGTATATTCTAATTTTCCATATTCTGTAGAATAAAGTAGCTCATACCTACACCACAGTTCAGAGGACTGCCTTATTCCAGTATTTACTTATTCAGATTTATTTTTTTTAAATACAACTACAGAATGATAGGGCATTTTCAGCAACAAAAGGCTAAGAAAAAGAAAGGAGACACTGATCAGTTGCTGTAAGGATGTGGAATATTACCAGACTGTTAGCAGACACATTTTTTGAAACATGGACATTTAATGTAGTAATAGAATCTGATTACCCCTCATCTGTTTGATTTTTGATTGTTGCATGGGGAGAATAATATTTGCCACCTAGTCACTGGGCTTTGAGCTTCACAGTACAATAGTCCTATTTTTTTCCACTCCCAAACAGAATCAAAAGCTTCTCATGTCCAGCAGCAGCAGTATCCATAGGATACCTCTGCTCTTCTTGAGCTCATTCCTCATTCACAAGGCGAATATCTCTTTATTCCTCAGCTATGTGATATTTTTCCTCTACTCTTCTTGACACTTTCGAACCCCTTAAGCTGGCCACAGATAAACAAACCCAGAAGAATGCAGGAAGATCACAAGTCTTAAATAAAAGTCCACTTCTTAAATAATCCCCCTCTCCCCCCCCCCCTTTTTTTTTCTTTTTTAGGTTTTCTGTTTGTTTGGTTGGTTTGGTAGTCAAGTATTTTTTCTTTCTGCCAAGAGAAACTTTGGCTAAGCAGAGATCATTTACATAATGCCTCACACTTCAGACTAACACTGTCAGTCACACATTCTCACATATTTAAAAAGAGATTGCATGTAGATTGAATATGAAATGCAAAGTTAGGCAGAGCCTGCTGAACATAGCATTGTAGAGACCTTTTCCCACCAAGAACAGAGTGATTACACAGTCTAGTTTTGAAATATCAGCAGAAGGCACATTAATCCCACAGGTAAGTTATCCTTAATTAAGCAGTACAAAACTATCTGTGATGAGCTGGCTGACAAACCACAGAGCAAATAACAACTGCATCAGTAGAACAACAGCTTAAAACTGTTGAATGTGATCAGCAATAAGAGACAGAGGAGAGGTCTTGCACATGGAAGATGAAGAAGAAAACTACTCATTTTTGTAGCTCTTTAGGAACGTTCTAAAAATGAGCAGAACATCAGATTAAACCTCTGAGGAAGATTCCACAGCCAACAGGCTTGGAAACCAGCTTTAGTATGGCCATGCAAATTAAAATTCTGATTCCAAATCAGACTGAGCCACTGAATGTGAACTGTGCTGAATGTTCATATGGCAGGTGAGATGATCTAAAACTTGGGTTGTTTATAAAAACAATGCACAAACATTCAGCGACCTAGAATGAGTCATTTAGGCGAGTTTAGTAAACAACATTACATTTTAAACTGCTTTATGTATTAAAAGTAATAAGAATTTAGTACATTTTTGAACCTCTAGAGATGTGTAGGAGTTTCAAACTGAAGATCAAGTGATTCAAACATTTTTTATTTTCAAAAGGAACAACTACACAACTACAGAAGAGTTTGGTTTAAGATGCAACTTTGTAGTCATAATTCACACCTACAGTGAAAAGCTATCAGTTTTTCTCACCACAGATCTGAGGTGGACATCTAAGGCTTTTGCCTATAAAAATTGCAGGAGTGGGATTCAAAATCAAGATGCATTATGCCCGACATTAAGAGAAACTGAACTTGTTTTATACAACATGATTTAAGTTATTTTAAATAAAACAGCAGCAAAATACAGAAGAGGGTGGACACATGGTGAAAATGAATGCACAGAGAATATTAAGAGACTGTAGTTATTCCTTTCTTCCGAAGAAAGAGGATGAGGTGCTCACACTGCTTTTAATGTAGAGCAGGAACCAAATGTCACCACAGAGCTACTATCAGCCCAGTTCCTAATGGTTACCTACTTGTTTAAATCAATACAATGGTGGTGATTTATAGAGCCGATGACCTGGTATTGACGTTATAATAGAAAAGCACAAACAAGACAGGACCTATCGTGGTCCCCACATCAGGTTTGTAATTACTCAGTTTCATTAAGATGCTGACATGAATACATAGACAGTATATTCAAGCTAATGTTTAAATAAGAACACTTCCACTTGATGCTTTTTACTTCTCTGGAAGTTAAATATATCTTTGTGATTGCAGACATAAGCACACTTGCTCCAGATCAGATAAATGGTATGGTGGTTCTCCAAATCAACT
Source organism: Numida meleagris (assembly GCF_002078875.1). Lineage (NCBI taxonomy): Eukaryota > Metazoa > Chordata > Aves > Galliformes > Numididae > Numida > Numida meleagris. The sequence continues at coordinate 30,484,757 of NC_034413.1, read as the reverse complement.
GGGACAAGTCAGGTGACAAACGATTTCCATTAGCTTCAGCAGAATAGAAACAAAACAGATCAATACAAATGATTTGCAGCAAGTTCGGATCATAAATTTCCTTCTCCCCACTACCATCACTTTAAAATAGAAGCATTTTCTCCCCACACAGTATAAAAAACGCAATAGCGATCCAGGGATTTGATACAGTTAGGACAAGCTGCTCGTGATTTCAACTTGGATTGCTTTTTAATCAAGTGTTAATTTTATTCAGACATTTTATATTATTTCAAAAGGTAGTGAACAAAAAAAAGTAACCATCAGATTTTTTGGAAATGAATTTGATCCTACTGCTACGTAAAAGCCCTAGCAGTTCTAAATTATTCTTTTATCATATTAAAATTATGAGTTATTTTGCTTGTGCTATTCCTCATTTGTCTGCGTTACTAAACTCTGTTGTAAAGGTTATTTTGGAGTTACCAGTGATTGCAACTTTGAGATTTAAAAAAAGAAAAACTTCTGAACTTGCATTGCAAGAAGTGGGTTGCTCATACTTTCTTGCTCTTTGTAGCTAGCTCCTATTCAACAAAATTAACTTCTATTTAACAAACTATAGTCCAAAACAGAATCATCTTCTGCAAATTGAGGAGGGATACACAGTGATTTATGAATCTGCTCTTATGACAATGTCATCTGCACTAATTAAAAAAAGATGTTCATAAGCAAGTGAAATGGAAAACCATGAATTCCATCAGAGAAGGATCAGGGCACTCTCTTTAGGGGGTACATAGTATGCTTCCACAGGAGCACATTTTGAGGAAATTCCTTTTTAACATTACTTAAAGTACTGAGAAACTAATATGTTGAAATACTAAAATACAGATGTTTGACATTTGCAGTTGCCTTCTCTCTTTAAATGTGAATTTATCAGCATTAATTACGCCTACTTCACTGGCTCTGATTCTCGGCTCACTATCACGCAGTAACTACTTCCAGTGGTTAACTTTTAATACTAAAGGAAAAAAAAATCTTCCCATAAGTTTCAGTTTCAGTGTCTTTTCTCTTTCTCTCATCACTAAAAAAGAAACAAGGAGAAAGCACAAATAAATTGTCTCCTTTATTGGTACATTAATAGTACCTCTTCAAAAACATATCTCCTCATGATGTATGGGAAGGTGTAGGCTGTGAGTTCCCCTCAGCACTGCTACAGGACACCCTGCATGAAGGCATTCCCCTACCTGCTTGGCACTGCACTTGTCCCTGCCTTCACCAGTTGTTATTCAGCAGGCACAAAAACAGGTCAGTGGTACAAAGCACACCTCTCCCCAGTACACAACAGCCCTACCTTTTTATTTTTGTGCTTGACAATACAAAACTGCTACACAACACAAAATTATTCAGTTAGGAGTTGGAACCCTATTTCTAGAAACAAGGGTTCAGAAAAACAGTCAATCAAATCAAAACAGCATAATGGATTACAATATACAGCGAGTACCACGGACTATCTGTATATATTAAGTTTTCTCTAGAGAAATAAGTAACTTCATTTATGAAGAAAAAAATATCACCAGAACATGGTTTTAGTGTTTGTTTAAATAAAACAGAGCTGTCTGGGAGTTAATTAGGATGAAATAGCTTCTCTTGGAAAGCTGGAATAAAAAGCCTTAAGAAGATACATGATTTACTTCACTCAAGACAGGATGGAATTTCACCAACAGTGCAGGATGATCTGTGCTGCAAATTACTCGAAATACTGAGCAGCATTTTCTCCGTGAACACCAAAAAACAAAAATTCACAGATATAGCACCTGATAAATATTAAGCAGCTGATGCTTTTATTAAATGATATGAAATGCATTAGCATGATTTTATTTAATTTGAAGAAAGTAGAGTACAATCTGACTTTAACACAAGTTTCTGGTGTAATTATGAGACTTACCATTAAACTTGGATTTTACCTCTCTCCAGCATTTGTGCGTACATACACATGCACACAATTTCCCTCCCCAAAGGTTTCTTTTGAAGTTTGTGATTTTTTGCTTATCACAGAATCACAGAATTAGCTAGGCTGGAAAGGACCTCCAAGATCATCCAGTCCAACCATCCACCTACCACCAATAACCCCACTAAACCATGTCTCTCAACACTATATCTAAATGTTTCTTCAACACCTCCAGGGACGGTGACTCAACCACCTCCCTGGGCAGCCCATTCCAGCGCCTGACCACTCTTTCAGAAAAGTAGCACTTCCTAATGTCCAGCCTAAATCTCCCCTGGCGCAACTTGAGGCCATTCCCCCTCATCCTGTCACTAGTTATAAGAGAGAAGAGGCTAAGTCCCACCTCACCACAACCTCCCTTCAGGAAGTTATAGAGAGCGATAAGGTCTCCCCTGAGCCTCCTCTTCTCCACACTGAACAATCCCAGCTCCCTCAGCCACTCCTCATAAGGCCTGTGCTCCAGACCCTTCACCAGCTTCGTCGCCCTCCTTTGAACACGCTTCAGGGCCTCAGTGCCTTTCTTGCAGTGAGGGGCCCAAAACTGGACACAGTACTTGAGGTGCAGCCTCACCAGTGCTGAGTACAGAGGGACAATTACTTTCCTACTCCTACTGGCAACACTATTTCTGATACAAGCCAGGATGCCATTGGCCTTCTTGGCCACCTGGGCACACTGCTGGCTCATGCTCAGCCGAGCATCAACCAATACCCCCAGGTCTGTTTCCTCTACACAATCTTCCAGCCACTCTGCCCCAAGCCTGTAGGGTTGCCTGGGGTTGTTGTGGCCAAAGTGCAGGGCCTGGCACTTGGTCTTGTTGAACCTCATCCCATAGTTATAGTTTTTAAAATGGAAGGACCAAACACAAGTGCAAGTTCTGTAACCTATACACTCAGAAGCAAGCTTCAATGAATACATACATATACACCAGACAAGTCTGGGAAATTTAAAATTAAATTTCAGAATTTTTATGCATAGATTTCTTCCACAGCCTGCCACACTATCACAGTCATGTCACTGTGATAAACCTTGTAACAACTCTGACCTGCACTGCAGGACACCTATTTGCTGAGAGGCTCCACATAACAGCCATGTTGTGAGTACCACCCCACCGAACATCTGCAAACACAATGCAATGCAGCCAGGTAGATTTAAGTTTGTTTTTTCAATCTATCATAAAACGTGAACTGCACAGGAGGGTTGGAAGCCATTATATGTTGTCCATCAGTATCATTTTCATTCTTCCCCTCCCAAATTCATCCCCCAGTGCATTACTTTACTTAATTCAACTCATTTTACACTACTGTTCCAGGTGCTGGAACAGGCTGCCCAGAGAGGCTTTGGATGCTCCATTCCTGGAGATGTTCAAGACCAGGTTGGATGAAGCCCTGGACAACCTGGTCTAGTACCAAATCTGGAGGTTGGTGGCCCTGCCTGTGGCAGGGGGCTTGGAACATGATGATCCTTTAAGTCCCTTACAACCCATGCTGTTCTATGATTCTGTGATTCTACTTTAAGTCAAAAGCTCTGATCTTTCATTCGTAAAGAGATATAGATAACAGAAGCTTACTTTTTTATCCTCCTCAGCAGATATATATAGAAAAAAGCAAATTAACCCATTTTAAGTTTACAGTTTACTTCACTGGTTGGTTTAACATCTACAAACAAGGACTTTGAATCATTTTTGGAAATGTCAGTTCACTGTAATGCATCAAATCAGGAAGACTGAGTAAAATCCAGACAGAACAGAGTATTTGAGAGGTAGGGACTGCATCTACTCAAAACTTAACAGATTAAGAACAGGATAATGAGTTATATTTTGTATTTTTATGTCTATATGAAAATAAATGCAATATATGTACCAGCAAGGAGTTAGTTATGAAGCTTCACAATGGAACAGTGGTATTTCTCTGCTTCAAAAAAAAAAAAAAAAAAAAAAAAAACTTTCACTGACAAAGCTATCAATAGGAAAGACTGCAAGTTGCTGTCTGTCAGCTTTTCTAAAAGCCTCCTTTAGGTTTATGATTTTTCAGGTGGAAAGTAAGAGAAAAACAGAAAGAATAGATGCAGCCTCTAAAATGGTGAGTAAATGGACACTTTAGGGCTGTAGCTGCTTCCCTCTGCCAGAGGCAGGGACATGCGACCACAAGAGTATTTGGCAGAGATGTTCAAAGTGAAGACAAATACATAACATGCGATCTATGATGTTATGTTTCCCCCTAAACAAATTCTACTCCCAGATGATCTGTAAGATATTAAACTATTGCTTTTGTTGCCATTCCAGCTGGACACTGTATATAAACAAAACCACTTCAGTAAGCCTCTTTACAGTTCAGTGGAATATTTTCTCTTTCTTTACAATAAATCTCTTTAAAATGATATAGATAGATATTAGATAAATATGAAATACATAGAATTTCAAGATCAACTTATCTCTACACTGAGGAGTTATTAAAAAGCAAGCATTTCTCTCGATCAAGAAGAACTTCTTTTCATCCAGCCAACTAAATAGAAAAATCAAGCGTACTGTAATTGGGTACTAACTGTTCTCTTTGTCTTAGAACTTCTTCTGAACATTAATGCAAGACTGAAAGCAGGAGCAAAGATCCAGTGAACCCAGGAAACTTCTCAGTTTGGAGCAATTTATGAAATACTCTTTTTTGTTGTTGCTTAATGTTTATTCAAGCAGTTGCACCTTAAAAAAATTAAATCCTGGAAAAGGAATTCCCCAGGTATTATATATAAATTTCTAATTGTTGTGCCCCCAGTTAAGCTTACATGTAAGTATACAAGGAGTAAAGTTATGCTGAAAAACAAAACTGAGAGAATAGACAGATAATAGACTAGATGTAGGGTAGATGGAGGGAGAGCCAAATACTTTTAAGGAATTAAAGACAAAAGAATGCTAAAAGCAGGCCTAGAATACGCAATTTGGCATCCCAAGAATACGTGAAATAAAATTTAAAATATATATATTAAAAAAAAAAAGAATTAGCTCTCGCTGCTGACATTGCTTTCCCGTTAGCAACAGAACAACACCCATTGGCAGAAGGCAGCTGGCCAAGCACATGATAACTGTCCACTTTGTGGGGAGCATGAGAGTGCAAAAGCAGCACAGTCTGTGGAACTAAAGATCCCTGTAAAAATTATCAAATGTACATCAGCTCATTTATCAAGTAATATTAAAAATGAGTTAACGTAAGAGTTGAGCTGGTTTACTTAAAATTTTGCTTTCTGTTCCTATGAAGTTTACTGTGTGTAAAAGTTGTTGCACACAATGTTACATTGGTGTGGATTTTTAAACTGGTACACTCATCCACGGGCATTTTTGCACAACTTTCAATTTAAATTTTACACGCAGACAAACCATTTGTTAAATGATAGTAGCAATGTCTATACTTCAAAATATATTTGCCCAAAGTTTCATCAGCTCTACTTCCTTTTCCTCCAAGTAGCTGAGTCTATCATCAGCAAGCATATCTGTAATGTGTAAACTGAAGTAAATCAAAACTGCCAACAGTGGCTTTGTGTAGGGTTGAGACCAAATAAAAAAAGAAGAAGAAAAGGAAGATCCTTCCAACTGTTACGGAAAGTCAGTCCTATTAAGTGTGGTCTTGGTCCCTATCCCCTGGAGAGTCATAGAACTATGAACTGCTTAACCTAGACTTCCCAGAGAAAATAATTAACATTTCTGTGTTGTAACCTTTGAAGTTCTTTTCCTATCTGTAAACTTCTGATCCTGCTTTTACTTTCTGCCTTTCTGCATTGTGGTGGTCTTCTGCCTGTTCCCTGTCACCTTCCTTCCTCTCTCCTCAGAGCTCTCTTCCCTATAAATTAATTCAAGGCAGAAAATTTCAAATGCACAATTCATCTATGCTCACTTATTTGCTGACAGAAGTTCAAAGACTGCTCCAGAATTTTTGTCCTCTTTAATAATAAATATGTGCTGAAATGAGATGATGTACAGGGAAAGTTATACAGCTTCTATGCTAGCTATGAGACGCATCCTTCTATCAATGTGATCTTAGGTGAACAGACAAAGAGAGTCATTGGCAAGGGAAGAAATTCACTGCTATGCTAAATTATTTCTCTGTTTCCTCACAGCCCTTTTAGTTACTTCTTCTATGCTCATCCCCTTTTATTTTATTTATGCTGCTATAAAATGGGAATAACAGCACATTTGTAAAACAAATTGCTATAGCCAGGGTAAACAGATAGCAAAGCCTGACTTATACTTGCTGATGAGGGACTCAACTACTTCAGAGGAATGTTGATAAAACCTTGGGCAAATACATTTTGAACTACAGACATTCTTACTATCATTTAACAAATGGCTTGTCTGCACGTAAAATGGGAACTATTCTACAGGTTTTATTTCTTAAAGCACACAACACCCCCTTATTCTGCCTCTCCACTCCCCTCCCCCCCCCAAAAAAATAGTGTTCCCACTCCTTCTAAAACAAGGATGTGCAACATCTGGCTGCAGCAATAGCATTTTGTTTTATTAACTACACAAACATTTCAGTTTAAGCTGTCTAGGGCTTTTGGAAGGAACTCAGGTTGCTACAATTATGTTACAAATCATTCCTATTTGATTAACCCAACAACTGATTTTAAAGGGCAGTTCTATTTTGAGGCTGAAAGTGGCAGAGTTAGTGGCTGATGATTTGCTAAAGTAAAAACATCATCGGTAATATCCTCCTGATCACAAATGCAGATGGAAAAGTCAAGTAGCTCTATTGATCTGTGTGACATCTTACTGCCAGGAGAGTACTGCAGTCACCCCACACTGAATCCTTAAATACACCAAGCAGACGTTTCACCACCACAGGCCAAAATTAGTCCCCACAATATAGATACCAATGTCCAAGAATAAAAGCTGCTGTCAAACACTGTTTTCACATCTCAGTGAATCTAGAGTTTTGGTTAATAGTACTTGTAATTAAGATTATATACAAAGTCTGCTTTGATAGTAATATCTAATTATAACTAACAATGTTCTGTAATACCGAGATGAGAGAAGTGAGTAGGACAAATTTTTTGGGGAATCCAGATAATTTAATGCAAACCACTTCCTTGCAGCATTAGCCATGCCTCTAAAGCCAGGGCTGCCAGTATTATTCCTAGAATAAAAAGCAGTCAGCTTGATCACTGAACACATATTGGTTGTTTTGAAAATATGAAGTAACAAAGTTGGGTACTAAAGAATTCTTATCTGCAGAGAATATTAACTGATCATAACTGCCATAAAATCTTTGGCCGTAGATAGAGGCTATAGGAAAACGCAGCAAGCCTACATCACACTGCCTCCCAGAGGGGAGCCGTTTCCCTGGGAGAGACACACAGCTCTGCTTTCCTTGGCTCATGGTGTCCCAGCAGATCCCTGCCTAAGTACTCCAGGTGAAACCTCAGCAATGCAGAGTAGAGGAGCAGGATCACCTCCCTCGTCCTGCTGGCCACGCTTCTTTGGATACAGCCCAAGATACGGTTGGCTTCCTGGGCTGTGAGGGCACATTGCTGGCTCATGTCCAGCTTGCCATCTGCCAGTACCTCCAGGTCTTTTTCAGCAGGGCTGTGCTCTATCCTTTCATCTCCCAGTCTGTTTTGGTAATGGAGTTTGCCTTGACTGAGGTTCAAGATCTTGCACTTGGATTTGTTGAATCTCAAGAGGTTCACCTGGGCCCACTGCTCAGCCTGTCTAGGTCCCTCTGGATGGCATCCTGTCCCTCTGGTGTGTCAGTTGCACCCCACAGCTTGGTGTTATCTGCAAACTTGCTGAGTGTGCACTCAACCCCACTGTTGATGTCACTGATGAAGATATTAAAGAGTGTCAGCCCCAGCACTGACCCTTGTGGAACACCACTCATCACAAATCTCCATCCAGACATTGAGCCATTGACCACCACCCTCTGGACTCGATCCAGCAGCCAGTTCTTCGTCCATCAGACAGTCCACCCATCAAATCCATATATTTCCAATTCGGAGAGAAGGATGTTTTGGGTACCGTGTCAGAGGCCTTACTGAAGTTGAGATAGATGACATCAGTGGCTCTTCCCTTGTCCATTAATGCAGTGACACCATCATAGAAGGCCACTAGGTTGGTCCAGCACGATTTGCCTTTGGTGAAGCCATGCTGGTTCTGTTGTATCACCTCCCTGCCTTCCATGTGCCTTAGCATAGCTTCCAGGAGGATCTGTTCCATGGTCTTCCCTGGCACAGAGGTGAGATTAACATGTCGGAAGTTCCCAGGGTCATCCTTTTTACCCTTTACAAAAATGGGTATGATGTTACTGTTTTTCCAGTCACAAGGGACTTCACCTGATTACCATGACTTTTCAAATATCATAGAGAGTGGCTTGGCAACCACATCAGCCAATTCCCTTAGGACTCTAGAGTCATGGTTTTATGATTTTTGGTTATCAGTATTCCACATCATAACATCACGTAGTGGACTGGGAGTTAAAGAGTTAATGCTCCAGTTCTGTGAATCGTCGATAGAAGAGAAGAAGAACTACATCCCCTAGGAGACATTGTGTTCTGTTTCCGTTTTCCACTCAGAGGGAAAGATAAAACTGTTCGCAGATCATGAGATGTCCCCTTTTTTTTTGACCTTCTGGCTCGTCTCTGCTCCATGTGCTCCTAGCCATATCACCTCAGCTTACTTAGAGTAAGGCCTTCAGTCTTTGGACACTCTCATTTTACTTGATCTATTAGCTTCAATTCCAATTATATTTTATTATATTTTATTATATTGTATTATATTGTATCAACTTGCATTCTGATTATTTTTTTTTAAGTAAACTAGCTTTCCTCCTCAGATTGTTGCCACTGTTTTGTTTTAGGCCCATCTCCCTACCCTTTTACCCTTTCCCAGGGCATGGGTCCATGTGTCCCCCTGCCCCATTAGTCATGGAACCAGGCCGAACCAGCCTGTAAACCGCTGACACTCTGGGATGAATCTCATCAGGACCCATTGACATGCAGATGTTCACGTTCCTCACGTGGTCACGAACCTGATCTTCACTTACAGTGGGAGGAATGTTGCTTCCCCAGTCCCCTCCTTCTATTTGTTTCCCAAGCTGCAGGCATTGGTGCAGAGGCACTTCAGCTGGGCAGCTGGTCTTGTCACTTCCTTAAAGGATAACTCCTTATTTCCTTCTAGGTATTTCCCTTGAATTTCTGCATTGCTTTCTCCTGTTGCCCCAGCAGTCACTGCCTCATCATCATAGAGTTGTTCCCATCTGCTGTTAATAAAGCTGTGCTGCTTGCTGGCTGGCTGCTACATTTCTACACCTCCCATTCCATGAACAGCAACATTCAACGCTCAGCTTTCATTGCTGCAAGTCCAGCCATGGAAATTGCACTGCTACCCAGAGATGCTACCTTTTATTCTGAAAAGTCATAGTATCCTTTGACTAATGCTCTAGGATTTGATTCTCGTCTCAATGGTATTGTGAATGAGGCATAAATTGGCATATGCCAGATGAGTTACTAACAACAACAAATACACAACTAAATGGCATTTAGAAATAAGTCTGCAAAAGCACTTATGAAAACAGCAATGGAGATACTGAACCACTTTCAGTCACCCAAAAGTCTCCACCTTGCTACAAACACATACTGTAAACAGAAATGCTTATGGAGAGTTCTCAAAGTTTAAGGTGATATTAAAATGTCTTATTTCATGTTTGCCCTCCTGAAATCACAAAGCCTTTTTAGAATGATGACAATAGAATTATCTTTTTTATTTTTGATTTTTTTTCTATTGAGTGTAGAGCAGCTAATACATGCAAACAAAACTAAGTATATACTCATCCTATTACACATGGATTTGAAGTTCAAGTGCAAAAAAAACCAATTATATTCCCTTAACTTGGTAAATTCCTAGCAAGCCCTAAAACTTGGGGGATGATGAACAAAACACATCTTTGTTGATTTACCAGGTAAGCACTACAAACCTCTTTCCACTGATGCTTAATCAATGGAAAAACTGAAGCTCAGTCCTTGGCCGCTGCCAGACCTTGATCCTTCATCATCCTCAGTCAGAGCCAACCTACAGCACAACACATCTCACCATACAAGAAAATGACATTCGAAACTCCACATGCTCTCACTCGCTTCTACATGACAAACATTTTTAAGGCATTCACCTGCAAATTATGCTCAAGCACACCAACGTTTTCCAGAGCACTACAAGACCAAATACAAGCCCTAGGGCTTCTGTTTTTACAGCAAGGATGTGCCTCACAGCTCTCAGCTACCTTTTGTATTTCACATTAGATAAGCATCTCTCAAGTTTATTGCACTTAAAGCATACAAAATGCTTCTTATCTTTGACCACTACATTCATATTTAGAACTATACAACACTACAAATGAACAATTACAATACATTAAAACAGAACCAACTGCTTTAAGGAAAGTCTTTTCATGTTTTAACAACAGCTTATCTGCAGATGAGAAGCCAGCCTATTTTTAAATAGTTTCTTAATTAGTGTTTTTCATCTGATATTCCTGAGACAGAATTTAGTTTCTCATTTTATAGGCAGAAAAATGCCAAAGACATGAGATTCAGTTCCACTGAATCCACCACGTCAGGTTGATATAAACAAACCAAGTGCCTATCTCCACTGGATCCTATTGTTTCCTCTGAAGTCTATAAAGGTATAATAAAAGATGAATTATATCTGCACAGATTGGCATTTCTTTGTCATGTCAAGGAAAATAGTTTTCCAGATTCACCCTGGAGAGCAGAAGGCAAGAGCTATGTGCAAATTAATGTGTATGTGATGCCGTCCTTGAAAACAGTTTTTCAAAACAGAACAGACACAAGCCCCTGAGCAACCCAGCATGGACAACCCAGGTATAGTTTGAACAGAGCACCTGTGCAGCCACAATCATGTCCCACAGCAGAAGGCCACGCGTCCACCCATTAATGACAACATGATAGCAAAAGCCATCTTTCTGAAACTTTTCTCCCTAGAAAAAAAAGCAACACTAGCTGAGGGACAGCTTCCATTCATATCATACCAAAATCAAGAGTGCTTGGATTCCCTCTTCTGCCCCCAACCACAAGTGCCAGTGCTTTTGGAAGAATTCACTTATTTCTATCATCCTTGAGAAAATCTGGCCTCCTTCAAAGTAACAATCACAAACGCTGAGATAAACAGATATTACTCCCATCATACAAAGTTGTAATTAAAGAAAGAAAAATCATTAGCATTCATAGAATCAAAATACAGTTCACAACATGTACGTTCAAGTTCGGCTCCACAGATTGCTAAACTTGACTTATAATTTGAGAAGAAACAGCAAAATTCTTGTCAAATTGCTATAGATGCTTGATGCTTAAATTAATAGAATTCTAATTCACAGATTTTAGCACATAGCCACCACCTGATTGCTGTGGAAGTTTGATAAGGTTCTTATCTTCGAAGCCAACCACACTACGAGATGTGCAAGTCATAAGTTATTATTCTTTCACGCCGCTTCCTCTGGGAGAAAGGCCAGAGTGCCTGCATTCAATAGGAACGAAGGCAGTACAAGATGTCACCACCATTTTAAATTCCAGCTGCAGTAGATTCAGTATGTAATATGGTGAAATGGAAGTTTTGGGGGGTTTGTTCCTCCCCACCTTTTTTCTTTTTTAGGGCACTGTGTCCTGCTGTGGACAAATCACCATTTTTTTCTGGGGCCAGAAAATTAGAAAGAACGCAAAAGCAAACGCACCTACTCTGCCCCCTGCCACCGATCTTCTTGTTGTAACTCAGGAGGAGCATCCCAGAGCAGCAGCTTCAAGCCATTTTGATTCATTTATTTTCTGTCAGAAGATTCAGATGCAAGAGCCCTCCTCAAACACAGATGCACCTCTTCATACTTTGCTGGGTACATTTCAGACACGTAAGCTGAGGTACTACACAGCTTCTCTTATTTACAGCAACTGTGCATTGAAAGGGAGACCACTTACATTCACCAATTACTCCTCTCAGCTGACTCTGCTGGCTCTTAAGAAGGCAGTTGAATTTGACTTCTGCATAAGACTGTCTATTTTCATCTCATACCTTTAATAATATTTAGAACATTCACTATCCTGTCACAACATAACAGGCCAGAAACCATTCCCTTGATTCTCAGTGCACCAGGTCTTCATTCCTTTGTACTGAAGAATAAATCAAATGCTAATACATCATAACTAGAATATTTTGCATTGTCGGTACTGAGATAAATGACCAAACATGCAGAACAAGAGAGATGCAGCTATAATGTGCTCAGTTCTTTTTTTTTCATTTTTTAAAGCACATCTGCTTTAGTACTCTCTAAACAGAAAACAGAACCATATCAGAATAAAGGAAATTGTTAGCCACCAAAACAAAGTACTTTGCATAAATGTAAAGATACTCAAATTGCAATTATACAATCTGATACTTTACAGTATCTAGTGACCTAAATACGGAAAGCCATCTCCCTTTGGCTGTCTTTGCAAATTTGATTTATCTCAGTAGTGACCTGCACCCATTCTCCAATACACAAGTTCTTTCCCTTTTCCATTCGGGTACATTTCAGTAATGGATACACTATATCCTACCTGCTTAACAGCGGACCTTCTAAGAGCCACAACAACAAATGCAGGTATAAAGCAACTATATTCGATTTTATTCAAAAAACAAATAATACACACAAAGAGTTCACAAATATGTTTTCTGTGTTGTCCTTAGGTGTTCCTTTCATCTGTGCTTCACAAGACTAACAGGCCTTCATGATTAAAATGAAAACAATAAGGTGTTGTTATATTCCAGATACTGAGATGATACTGTCTGTGTTGCCATACAGAACGGCCTCTCTCCCCGTGCCCAATGTCTTTACATTATGGAAGCATCTACCCCTTCCTCTTTCCTGTGAATTTCACCATTCTCAAATGTTTTCAAATTCAGTGCTTCCTCTCTATATACCTTTAAGTACACGAAACTCACAAACCAAACCCAGAATTCACAGTGGGGATCCCATGAGAGTGCAATCAAATAAGCACACATCATAGTGCATGAACTCTATGTCAATCATGAAATCAGCAAAGCAGCTTCAACCCTGCCTTGTGCCAAAACTACAAGGCTCAATTTTGCCAGGTGGATTGGATTAGCCCAAGTGCAGTGATACAGGGACCGCATTATGAAGTTTTCCACCCTGCAGTGAGGTTGGTGTCTGCCAGTTTCATGGCATTGCCAATACTCTAGTGCATAGTAAAAATACAAATCCATTTACTTAAATTTTATGGCTCATGCTAAATCTCATCTTTTCAAGGCATCTGGAAGTCGTGAAGTAATGTGGTTGAGAGAGTGGTTAAAAAAGCCATGCTCTTTTTCTCATACAGGTCTACCATCAAAGCCTCAATATTTCGTCCTGCAGCTTAACGTCATCCTTTTTCTTCTCACCACCCTGCTATTGCCAGTGACACTACACTTATAAAAGTACTTTATCATGCTTTGGTTGAAGAGTTTTTTTCCATGAAAAATCTGAGTGTAACAGAGCATTCCATCACGAGGCCCATGGCACATGGCCAGGGCTCTGAAAGGGAGTTTGATGATAGATAAAGGTAATTATAGTGTAACATTTGCCATACTACAATTTAAGACTATGTCAGCAGTTTCCTTGCTTTAAGAGGCTTATAGCTCTATGAGAGCCTCTGGCCTGAAACTTGATAAATACATCCACGGAAAAATAATCTCAAATGTGAAGTCAATGAGATGCCTGGAATTTACAAGTAGCAATGCCAGAAGTAGTCTTGGAGTGATAATGGATGAAAGATGAGATATGGGTTGCAAACAGATCTGATAGAATCGAATACCAAAAATCACTTTTCTACTGATGTGTTTTGAAGAACTGCCAGTGAACAAGATGTTCAGAACATATACTCTGCAATTCTTGGTAAAATTAAGATTAAATTAAAAATAAAAAGAGGAGACAGTAAGACTCTATACACATTTGAGAGCTCAGAAATTGCTGAGTTAAAGTCCTACGAACCCTACAAAACATTTCCCTTCTGTAGGGCAATTTTGTTATTTCCTCTCTGCGCTTCCCCTTCCTAGTATTTTAGGTAAATTATTGTAATTGTACAATTCTCATTTGCCATGAGGAATCTGTATATAAGTCCCTAAATCAGGACTGTACTTTATGGACAACACTCAAAGCATGCTTTTCCTCTTGGGTACACACTACCTGCCTAGAGACCAAAGCTCCTTTGGCCCTGTGCTCATGCCACTAGCCCCAAGCCAGCTCTGGTCCAGGAGCCATCAGTTGGGTGAAACACACCTGAGCTAGTATTTTGTTACTGAAAATTTCTGGAAAACCATTAGGATGAGCCACATTGTCCTGTAGTTGCCACAGCAAAAGGATGGCTTGGCTTGCTCAAGGCAGCTTAATTACAAGTCCAGAAGAAGGGAAATGGAATATCTCTACTTAGGAAAAAAAGAATATCTCTATTTAATTCAGCTGCATCTTTCATATGTACAGTCCTATAAACAATTCAAAATAGCTGAAATTATGCATCCTGAATCAGAGTGTTATTCAGGCTCCAATTCATTTAAAAAAGCAGCTGAACACCTACAAAGATGCTGGCATGCCCCAGTTTCCATAAAAGAAAGTGTAATAACAAGCATTGGTCAGAACATTGCTGGGAAGAAAAAAAAGACCTGAGTCATAAAAAAATCTCAGTAGTAGCATTCCAGAACTTTTTAATTCATGGCTTGCAAAGATGTGACAGTGAGCTGCATAATATTTTCCAAAATCTCCCATCCATCTATTGTACCATCAAGCCTCTTCCACCCTACAGCACCCTATGGAGTGGGGCAGAAGACAGGAGCCATGACACCCCTCCTTCCCTCCAGGCTTTGATTTCTGTATCATGCCTTTTACAAGAACAGCATAAAATTTCACCAGTTGTGTTTTCAACGAAAATAAAAGAAGAATTTCATGTAGTCACAAAACAGTTTTTGACTGGAATCTGTCCTGATCAGTTACAAAACAGCACATCCTCTCCTTTTTAGAGGAGGAAAACACCACTTATATCGGTAAAGTTACACTACTATTTTAAAAACTGGAGAATAATACAGCACTTAGCATTTCTTTAAAAAGTCATCACAGATAGCAGAAACAAGATAATGTACCTACTTACTCTGTAAAACAAAGTAAAAAATCATATTCTGATAAATACCACTTCACAACCATAATTTTTTAAAGAGGCAGCAATCTCCATTAGCGCACAATGTGAAAATGCAACTTGGCAATGGCCTGATAAAAATCTTATCAGTGGGTAAAATCTCTTAGGTGGAAAGCTATAGAAAACAGCAGATAACTCCTGGTTACTCCCCTTGCAGGAATTTCTAGGGGATGGTCTCCTCAGATTAGATCTGGTTCTGAGTGTGCAGACAGGAAAGAGTAAGTATACCCTTGGCTACCAATTTGCAGATGATAAAAACCTAAGCACAGCAAACACGGGGGTTGGGACCTCTAGCAGAACAGAACAAGTAGTCCGACAGAAGATTTATATGATGTAAAGGGCCTCCCATTAACACCCACATGCTGTCAGCAGATGAAACTGCTTGACCAAGAGAATTTGGGAAAAACATAGGGCAATATACAAATTAAGTTCTATTGCACTTAAGAGACTGCGACTGTGAAGGGGAAACTGCAGTAGCAATGATCTCACCAAGACTTCGGTATAAATAAATAAAAAAAGGCTTGTCTGGCCTTGCATATTTGTAGATTATGAAGCCAGAAGGACATGGGAATGATTTTAAGATAATTTCAGAAGAGCTTTTTGATTTAAGTAAGCTGAAAAGGTAACCTTAAATAAACTCAATTTGGTCATTGCAATTTGTAATCACCGAGTAAGAGAAACATAAATGAGAATGAGAAAAGCGAAGACTGGTTCTTTATGAGGAAATATGGACATGTTTTTTTATGATCATCTCCATATTCCATATAGTACACGGTGATTTTATTAACCTGCTGTACACATGAGAATTATGTTGTAAAGTAAAGTGACACCAACTATGTACAAGGCAGGGGAAAAAACTGCAGGAAAACTTGCTTAGACTGGAATCAAGGGCAATGCAAGATGATAAAAAGGCAGTAAAAAGAGGAATATACTAACCAAGCTTAAATAAGAAACCAAAGTGGTAGAAAAAATTATTTTAAATGAAATTATATGGCAGTCATTAAAATCAAATTCCTCTTTGATTCCCTTCTATCCACTGTAAGATAGCCCACAAGTGGTTCCAATGGGACTGGAGAGCGAAAAAGTCACAAGCTGCCAAAAGGTCTTCTATTTTACTCTTGGAGGGTTAAAAGCAGACAGCACTCAGCTAGTACTAAAAGATGGTGCAATTAAAATTCACAAAGTTATTGATCTTAGCCCTGCTCCAGTGGGCCCTCTTTCTGCCCTAGCTCATAAACAAGATGACACAGAAAGGAACTATTGATTTTCATATGATATCTTTTCAGATGCATTTTCCTAGAATTTCAAAATTGCATCAGATATTCTTAAAACAAATAGACCTAGTGTGGTCACTTCTGGCAGACAGCATAACCCATTTGCTAACTGTTACAGAAGGCAGGACGAAACGGGGCGGATAGGTTCCGTTTGACACAAACAAGCTTCCCACCCGGAAACTAAAAAAGCAAAATTAATTGCCTGGATCTGAATGAAAGTTCCACAGTGAAGATACATTAGAAGAAGGCACAGACAGAATAAATCTGAACAGACTGGAAGCCAGTAAGTGACACTGTCGTGTAGATAAGACCCTCAAAGCGTTCCTGCATTTTCCAGAGCAGATGCCCTAAATGCCATCCTCTCCTCCAAACCACATGCTGCTAAGGCAAAGTTTTCTGACAGTCAACACTTCACCAACACCTTTTCTTCAGCACCTTGCTCGGAATTTGCTGCCAATAGGAGGCATCCAAAGTCCAAGAGGGGCTTGTACACACAGACAACAATTCCTGACCTTCTGTGACAGCTTTACCATGTAAAGCAGCTAAAGTACTCACACATGTCATGCTTAGCAAGATCACTGCTGTTGTGACAAACACCCTCAGAGCTACATCAAATCTGAAGAGAATAAACAAAGCCAAAAAACCACAGGCATATGCAATAACGGACAAATTTTCTCCTACTCACCTCCAAGTGAGCCTGTTATGATTACTTAAGGACACTCTAGCATGGCAAGAGCAGTCTCAGGCACCTCTTAGCTTTGTTCTGGTTGCTGTGTCAAGTTGATGGAGAATCTCTCTGCCCAAGAGGAGCTCAGCTGACCCAGCTGGTGGCAGCTCCTGGAGCAGAGGATCAGCTGGACAGCCAGAAAGAGGCACAGCAAGGAAGGGCAGCGCCACTGAAGCCTGCTTTACCGAAGATTGGGAGGGTAAGATTGGGTCCTCCTCCTGCTGTGTCGGAGGAGGAGGTTGTTGTTTGTTTGTTAAAATGTTGCTGTTCTCTTCCTATCCTTTCAAAATGATAGCAAGTTCTGTCCTTTTATGGTTACATATCATGCTAATCTCCCTTATAAATCTTGCGCTTACTGCTACTCTTTTCCTCACAACCACCTTTGGCTCTTCCCACTTCCAGTAAAAAGCACTTCTAGTAAAACACACAAAGTAAAACAACAAAAACACAACATCTTAAAACTGAACTTACCTTCCTCTCCAACTATTTGTCTTTTTCTTTTAGTCAAGAAGCCCCCAAATTGCCATTAAATTTGTATCTTTCAGTCATGCTCTAGCACTTCTGCACTCATTTTCTTCCTTCCCTTTCTTCAGGGTGATTTCTGCCTTTGCATGACACTTCAGCAGTTCATACTGAAGTGTGCAACCTCCTCCTTTCCTTTGTTTACAATCTCTTCATCCTCCTTGACTGTACTCCTCTTGAGATCTGGATTAAGTCATCTACCAGTCACAAGATCGTTTTCACGTTTCCCAAGGGAGGCAATACTGCAAAGGAGGAGAGCTAAAACAGCCTTGGCTACTAATTTATGTTCCTGGCCTCCACCTGTTGCATATGTTGAAAGCCCTTCCTCACAAATAGTGACTTCCAGCTCAGATTTTACATCTCAGATTTTACAGCACCTTCCCAGAGATGCAAATATCCTTGCACAGGTTGGCACACCAAGGTGTTGCTTAGCCACCACTGCCACGTTAGACAGCAAATCATGGCTAGATCACTTCTGGCTGACTCATCTCATGCACTTATTCTCATAATTAGTTTTAAATGAGAAATCAGGAGTTCCATGCCAGCACATCACACCTAATGTGTGAAGTATATTCCAAATGCACACTTGTGTCTTTGTGCCTATGCATGCACTAAATCTTTCTGATGAGTGCTCCCTTGTGGGTTCTTCTGGTAGAAGCATTATAAAACTCGGAAAAGTGGAAAATATTTTAAGGAGTAATGGCAACTCTGAGTTCTGTTTTTCTGTTGTATGACCAGATTGCTCCAGGCAGGTTTTTTTTTTTCTGTCAGACTGATTTAATAATGCAAAATTAAGAGGTTCCCACATTCTATGAGGAATGAAAGCAGTAGCTCTATATGTATTCTTGCAAAAAAAAAAAACCCAACAAACAAACAAACAAAAACCCCAAGCCACAATGCAAGCTCCTTGTTTTCATTTAGGCTCACTTTGTTCACTACATATTGCACTCCCCACAGGAGCAATAATAAGATGCAATGCCTGTGCATTTAATGACTTCTGAACCAAGATGGAAGACAGTAAGCATAGATCTTACTACCACGAACCTCCAATTATAGAAGTTCTTTAAGCGACATCAGAAGAGTAGCTCCTAGCACATAGTCACCTTAGGAGGACTGTGCTTCTCTGCAACAAAAAAAGTTAACCCTCAACAATTCCAAATCTTTAAATCCTCTTTAAATCCTGTTTGTCCAGGACAAACAGTTCAAAACAATACTAGTACTAATTATACTGCAGGCTGTGGTATCTATCTGTCAGGGCCCCAGCTTGTAAACAAGACATATAATGTTGCAAACACAACAGTGACTATTTTTTCCTCTAAACCGCTCACAGCTGAGGTCATATTAAGGGACAAAAGGAGAAAAATTGTGAGAATATGGTAAAAGTGGAAAAACAATTTTTCAAATGTCTGATGAAGGCCTGACTAGAGAATGCCAGGTGCTGTGAACAAAGCAGTCGATGTATGTATAATAGCTGCTATTAGAGTCTGTCAGCTGAAAAGTACATCCTGCTTAGACAGACATCCTGTGATTTCACTTTGAAACTTCCAGGCTCCATTTTGATCCACGATCTATACTTTCTTCAAATTGCAACTTTGAAATGTATTCAGGTGCCACAGAAATCACCAATCTGCTGCCAGTACACACTTGACAGCAAGCCTTCCAACATGAGAATGACATACTCAACAGGCATTTCAATTTAGTTTTTCCTGGTTTCTCTTGCAATCAATAGGTATGTAAAAATTGTGTCTTATGGGACAAAGGGAAAAACTATTATTCTCACCTATTCAGACTAGAAAAATAAGTAGCTTTACTTAAAGGCAAAATCTCAGCCCAGAAATTCAGTGACAGTTCTCCACAACTTTCAGAGTGAGGGACAGAGGTATATTATGAAACTGAATTACAACACTGTAGCTGTTAGAGACTGAATTTTGCCTTGGTAGGAAGCCTAATTCCCCACAGGTATGGGAAGAAAGACTGCAAGCTACATGCAAGCTGTTTTCCTCTCTCCCATTTCCTCTCCTCCTTGGAGAAGGTAAACTTCATACCTGTCCAAGAGCACAGGCAAGATACAGATAGGTGAATAAACAGGAAGACGCACACATACGCATATGCGTATAATACACTACTTCAACCATTGTCCTTAGTCACAGAAGTAACTGCAGCTTTTCTTTCCCCCATCATAAGGGGATACACAGTTTTGTTTTCTGCTTTTCCAGCTGCAGCCTAGTCAATTTAAACTTTTCCCCACTACTGGCAACTAGAGAATATATTGCAGTGTAAAGACCATGATGACTTTAAAACATTCACTCTCTCCTTATTCTTCATTTAATACATTTATAAGAAACAAATCCTGAAGCTATGCTCACAGGTAGCTCTGGAAGGCAGATAACTTCACCTGAGTATGAATATCCAAATGTCTCCAATTCACCTTGCTTTGCTCTATCATCAGGATTTTTGCTGCCTGAAGACTAGTTGTGCTGGCAGAATCACTGAGAAACATACCGCAGGGGTTCAGAGCCCGCTTCCTTTTGTAGAGGAATGCTATGTCTGCACATACTGTGCCCTGCCTCTTTTCAAGTGCTGTTGTATTTCCCAGCAGAGAGGTTTGCTGTGTAGATTATGAGCAGTCTGGATGGTCAGCTAAGTTTATGCTGTCTAGTTTTCCCTAACACTGCTTAGGGCTTATGCTGCAGCCTCAGGACTCTAGCAGGTAACATTGAGAGACACCTCATTTTCACACAGTGCAGTAATACCAAAGGATTTAGACTTTTCTTTGTGCTTGTCATTCATGATCACTGCTCTACCCAACACTGGCCTTTACCTATGTTTTCACTTCGCAACCATCACCTTCATATCTGAAAGTGCTCTCTGTTTGCTGGCACTGTAAGGTGCCCAGACAGGAGAGACGCACAGCACAGACTGCAGGATTAATCTCCAGGGGTAAGAAGCACATTTTTCTGTCTTAAGTATTTCTCTAACAAAGCATTTCATATGGAATTCAAGCTTGATCCTCTTTCAAATACAGATTTCACCACCCATTCTTCCTTAGAGCAAAAAAATGCAATATTGTTAATCATACCATGAAAATACCAAAGCAGTGACTTTGAGAATATAAAGCAAATAACAACATAAGGTCACCATACCTAACGTCTGTTATATTTGGCAAAAAAAGTCACTATTAAAAACTACATGTCAAAGTATGTAAATGCAAGAAAATTCGGTCAAGACATAAGAGGCACACGTCTGATTAAGAACCATGACTGCAGCCTCCGCCAGCACAAACTGGCACAGCTCAGCTGGCATCCAATCTACTCCAGATTTCAAACTGAAATATAATGAAATATAACAGCATGATACAAATACAGAAAATGAAGGCATCAGTGATGCTCAGATATTGCCCATGCTTATCCTTTCTTCTCCCTTGGAAATATAGCCCAGTCTGATCTCGAGGCACTTGCTAACAATAAGTGTGCAAATGTGTCACCTTGTGCATCCCAACTATGCAGCTCGGGAAAAAAAAATATGACGGTATGAGGTGTAACTCACATAAAACTTCTTACGTTTCACTGCATGATTCAGAATTGCTAGATGTGAAAGACCACTGCCACCATCTGGTGCCTTCCAATTCCTGGATCTTTCTAGCTAGAAAAAATCCACAGTTTGTCTAATTTGATACATAAAGGAGAGAGAGAGAGAGAAAGATAAGCAGTTCTGAAAAGTAAGCAGAAGGCTTTAAAAATCTTCAGTGCAGCTGCTGAAAAAGGAATCCAGTATGAAAAAAAAACTGGAGAGTGAAACACAAATACTGGAAGCTGTGAGGGATTAAGAAACTGAAATAAACATGTAAGGTCTCAGAGAGAAAAGGATGAATATGAGAAAAAAACACAGATCATGATTGAAACCATATCTGTAAACTCAGCCTCCACAAGTTATTAACTCTTAAGAATACTTCTCACATAGTGCTCGTGAAGAGGCTGGGAATCATTCAAGCAAAACATTAACTGTTCCCATGAACTTTAACAAATACCAAAAAATGCATTTCAAATTCTTATTTTTCTTTCTTCGTTACTCTACAAAAATGAAGTTAGGCCCACCCTTCCCAATAATCAGATAACAAACTATTTTAAAACAAATTCATCTGTCCTTTCATTGATTTGACATCATACATGGAGACATGTGGGAACACTGGAATAATCCCGCCTGCATTGTTCTTGAGGGTCAAGCAAAATTATGGCAATATTCATTAATATTGTCTCCCTCACTTCTTAGAGTGGGTTCTTGAAATCAGAGCTTCTTCATTTCTGTGCTTTTATGAAGGTTGGGTTAGCATTATTAACCTCATGCAGTCAAAGTGTGTTGGAGTCCTGCCCATGGTGCACAACGGCACTGGCAGAAAATCCTCCTGTGGCAACTCCACCAACGTAATCACACCAAGAAAGCCTCCATAACCTACATGTGCACAAGGCTGAGAAACAGCTGGTGACAAAGGGAGAGCAAAAGGCAGAAGTGAGAGGCAGACGGCACCTCTGCGTGCTGAGCAGGCAAGGCAGGGCCTGGTGTGAAGACTTTGAAAGCAAAGGGAGGGCACGCAGGACTCAGCCCCAACCTCTGCTTGATCAAGGTCTGATACAGTGCTCCAAAACTCATTGCTTTCTTATTAAAGTGCGAATCTGACTTGTACCATGTGGACATAACAAATGCAGCAATAAAAGCAGAGGCAAACAGTGAAGCTCTCCATGGGAGTGCTGTTGAGTGGGAGCACACTGCTGCCTGGCTGTGGGCAGCTCTCTGCAGCCCTGGCCCTAGCTGGGCAGCAGCAAGTACAGCTGCACTAATCCTGCAGCAGAGCTGTACCAGCATGGCTCAGGCTGCTTCCACTGTTCCTCGTCTGGCTGGCTCCACTGCCCAGAGCAGTCTGGCTTCAAGACACTTTGCTGGAAACTATACAGAGATCTCCTAATTCCCTCTTAGAAAGATTGTTGGTTTCCACCCTTGACATGCCCTTCCCTTCCCCTCCTTGCCTCCAGTGGCTCATCCTGCTAAGGAACATGATGCTCAGAACAGCCATAAAGGACAAAGAGCAAGTATCTGACGGTTTGCTCAGTTAAAAACTGAAATACAGTCTAATTCTTAGCAAACAATTAATAGAAATTATGAACCTAAACAGTAGGCATTAATCATGCAGCAGGAGAGGCAAACCTGTCGAGATGCACACGCACATTTGGGCACTTGTTAGAATTGAATTTCAAGCACTTCAGCATTCAAGGCACATACATTCACTTCTCCATCTTCCCCTGAATTGCCAACAGCTCGAGTTGCCGCCTCCAGAACCCTCAGCATGACACATCTCTTCCTATACAAAAACGCCTCCAGCTTCCACAGATGCACCCCCATCCAATTAACCAATAGTTTGTTTGCAAAGCCATCAATCCAGGGGACCTCCTTCCAGTTGTGGTTTGTGTCATTCTGCTTCTCCTCTCCAAAACCTCCCAGAGGCAGGCTGAAATGGTCTGTCACTGAAGCAGTGTCAATGAATTACTGGAGGGAAGCTGCCAATACAACTTTGCATTAATTATTTCATAATTACAGCAAAATATTTCCCATAATCATAACATACTAAATTAATAACTTAGGCACACATTAGTTTGAAGATTATGATTCACATAGCCACCCACGTGCTGTAGCATTTAATCACTCCTCAGAAGTTAAGATACCTGTCCTAAGATCACAAGAGTAACATCTAAACTTCAACAAGTTTACAGCTAAATAGTGCAATTAATCAGTATTCTCATCAGAATGGTTTGATTTATCTTTGTCATCTCTGTTTAGCAGCATCATTTAATTGCTTTGCACAACTAGCATCTGATTGGTCCAGCTTCATTAAAAGAATGGTTTATGTAAGCAGCTTTCCAAAAGATTTTTTTAAACAAAGTCTTAAGACATAATAATAAATGAGAATCACATCTATCATATGTGCTGTGAGTGCTATGTCAGAGCAATGTTATGCAATTTTTATCCAGGGGAATACAGCACATTTATTAATACGTAGATTTAAAAGATGGACAAAAGTAGTATTTATTTAAATCATTTGATATTGAGAATCAATATTCTCAAATACAGCCAGTGAAAATCTAAAACACAGCTGAAGCAGAAGGAAACATTCAAGGTCTACCCGTGTTAGATTTGAAGCCTGATGCAGTAACCTGCAGGATTTTTCACTCCTGATACCTTTGAAGTGGTTTGTAGGGAAGTTTGTTCTGTAGGACAGCAACAAAAGGTAAACAATTCTAACCCTTTACTATACATTACATACCTTATAAAATCTGAGTTTTCTCAAACAAACACTATCAGCTATTTACAGAAGAAGACATTCAGTTTTTTTCAGTCAGGCTGAGCGTACTCACATTACAGGCCTACTTTACAATTTACAGCCCAGTTGCCCACAGCATAATCCAAGACCCAGAAGCAATCCTTCCAGCTTGCAGGGTGTTTTGTCTGTTTGTTTTAAAAAAAGGAAACTCCCATTAGCTTATCAGTAGAAAGTTTTTCCCGGTGTCGGCCCAGACCTCTCCTGCTCATTCCTTCTCGTCCTTAGACAAGGAGCAGATTACTTCTCCCTGCTCCACATATGTTGGACTTCTGTCTGAAAGCTGCTGTCATCTCCCACGTTTCTTTTAATTTACTTTTTTAAGCCTATGGAATCACAAGTCTTGCAAACCCTCCAAGATCACCATTCATCCACCTGCGACCGCTCTTTGCTTTCTACCAGGCTACTTCTGCCTGGACTGCAACCTGCTGTAACATCAGAACCTGAACTAGCTTTGATTTGAATTTGGCAGCATTACAAGCAAAGATGGATGATCACGATGCCTTTCTTGCAGAAAAAAAAACATCTAGATATATTCTCTCACTCATACATCTCAGCACAGTATTAACGTTTTTCACAACAGCTAGGCGTTGTTGACATTAAGCCTGAATTGAACACAGTATAGTAACTCCCAGCATCCTTTCTGAAGAACTGTTCTGTATCTGGTAGCTCTGTGGATGTTGTTCTTACACTTGCACCTGTTGAAATGCTGAATCCGCCATGCCAGAAAAAATTGCATGCTATTCTTTCAAGCCCTTCTGTAACTTGCCCGGTTCATTGGGAATTCTGTTCCCTCACAGTTTGGCATTATATGCGAATTTGATAAGTAAGCTCTCATCTCTTTCATTCAAGTCATTCACTAACAAATAAAAACAGAAAACCCACTGATCAGTACCAGGACAGATTGCTGAGGAACTCCATTCACTACATCTTCTTCTTTCACAGCTGGCTGCTTGTAACTATCCTCCAATAACAGTTTTTCAGCCAGTTACACACCACTAAAAGATGTTCTTAGTAACAAAGTCCCCGCACAAAACACGAACTGCAGCAGGAAGCCCCTGATTAGTTCTCACGTACAATGGCAGATCTGCCAGAGCTGCCTCCATTACTGCCAGTTTCAGTCTGCGCCATTGTGCATTTACCTGCAAAATGTAGAGGAGTGGAAGCAATGCAGCAGGCTGGTAAGAGCACACTCTGTCTTTACCAGACAGAACACTTTTACAGCTTCAGTAATTGATTGTCTTTGCAGCAATCACACTCTGCCAGCTTCATTTTTCAGAAAAAAAAACCATCAGATTGGAGCAGATGGGAGCAGATCAAAACAGACTGCACAGAGCAGCCACAGCCTAACGGTGAATTGGGAACACTGAGCAAATATAAGAACCATGTGTGCCTCATGTCTGAACTGGAAATAGAGCTCTTTCATAGCAACCCTGAAGTGCTAGTGTAAATGCCTGTGTATCTGTGATGACAGCTAAAGGCTATCACCTATGCAATAGCCTTACTCATTGGGTGAAAGCCACAGTTAGGAACAGGATTGCAGATCTGCACAAAGAGAAGTTGCAGAGAGATGAGTTCCCCTTTGCTCATGGAAAGCAAGGAAATGCCCATGACAAGGGTGTCATGCTCCAGCAGCCCACAGTTCATCCCCCAAAGGCAATAGCATCAGGCCCCTGGGAGTGAAAGTCAGCCATGGTCAGCAATGCCATTCAGGCCCTAACCATCTTCTGATCAACATGGAAAGAATATTCTAACTGGGAGCTGATTATACAGAAAGTAGTTTTGATAAAGAAAAATCAATCATTTTTTAATGAAGCTTTCTACAAAGATCAAAATATTTTCTGTGACAGTAAGGCAAAAAAGGAATCAAGGTAAAAGCTTTTAAGTAGCCAGACGATTCAGAACCTCTTCATTTCCATTCTTTCTACTGCATACTGTTACCTGCTTCCTATACACCTTTTGCTTTGTATTTCTAAGGAGCCATGAAAACAAATTCCATCTTAACTCTTCATTTTTTGGATTAATTATATTGATGGAGCGTTGCAGTGAGAATAGCAATGCATCAATGAAGTTTTCTTGCATTTTCACTCTGAATGGTCTTATTAAGGTTTAGGGTTGCTTGGGGGTTTTTTGCACACTTGTAGCACTGGCATTTCCCTTAGTGATTAAATGCAATCAATCAATCCTTTCTTTACACGGCAGGCTAAATACACTATTTTCATCTCTAATTTTATACAGCTAAAACAAGTGAATAATATTTTTTTTTGCTACAAAATGATATGAGCTGTAGCATTTGAACCCAACCTTTTAAAAAACAAAATGAATTAATGATCTGCAATTTCATTACTAGAAATGAAATATTTACTAGGGAAAAAAAAAAAAGGCCTCTGCAATCCATTGAAGGGGGGAAGATGATTATAATGTCAGGTTATCACTGATTGTTCCAAGCAGAATTAACACTTTTTGCTCTTTGTGAATAATGAATACCTGCAGGAAGAGTTACATTTTCAAACAAGCAGTATGCCATGCAGCCAGGAGATGCATGCAGAAAGTAAAACATATTTACAAAAGCCTTCCCCTCCTCCCTGCCTCCGCGCTCTTCCCAAGCCAAGTGATTCAGGCATTTAAGCAAATATTATGCATGTGCCTAGAGGAGGAGAGTCTCCCTTCAGTCCTTACCACCGGTTTTCTCATTCTTTCTTCCAGCCAGTGTACAAAATTCTGCACGTAGCATTTCACTCACATAGAAGGAGGCTATAAATCTAAAGGAATTTTTACAGTTCTACTGACCTGTTTTTTTGATACTTTTCATTGCACTATGAGTGCCTTTGCCAATTATGCAATATAGCTTGTTGATAGAAAACTTCGGACTATATGAAGCTCCACTGAACTGGTTTTCCTCACACTACTGCTATGTCTGTTCTCATTTCTGTGCCATGCTTTCAGTCACCATGATAACTGAGCAGGAACTAGAGGATGCATTAAATCTCATGGGGAAATGCTGACCCGTAGAGAAGGCCAGGCAGTTGTTCTTGGTCTCAGCATGGACATTAGGGTTTCTTCTTCTACCATGATTATTTATTTGGACCTACCGGATTTATACATAAGTCTGCCAGGAAAATAAGCCTAATGCACTACTAGCGCTCTGACACATTACTTGTCTCGCAGTAAGCAGTTAAAATCCCTGAGATGTTGAAGGCAAGACAGAGTTCATGAAAACCTACAGGTGTCATCTTTCACAGCAGGGACAAAGACCACCAAGAGAGATGGCACTCCTTCCAGCAAGGTCTAACACCACCCTTCCTTTCCACCAAAGAGGCAGATGGGAATCTAGGGTGTCTCAGGTAAGTGTCTTCAGAGGGTTTCCAGCCCTGGAATCCTTCCAGGAACAGCTGCCTCAACTCTGGCCCAGAGATTTCCCTACCTGCAGGGGCAGAGAGGCAGCTATTTCAGCTGCACGTCCATCCAGGACAGCACAGGGCAGCTACAGTCAGCCCTGCTCTCCAGCTCAGAGCTGCAAAGACTGTGCTCATGCAGCAGAGCCAAGAGGATGTGCTCAGCAAGCGTTGCTTACCTCTCAGCTACTTCTGCCTTTGATGGGGAGAACTCTCATACAATATGTAAAAGTAAAGCCCCAAAACATTTTTTGTTTGTTTTGTTTCCAGGGCATGTTATTAAAAAGAGTACAGCAATACCTCAAACCAAATATTTGAATCCAAACATCTTCAAAGAACCAGGATAACGGCACTTATTTAATTCTTTTTCATTTAAATTGAACAAAATGGTTTGCTGCATACACGCTGCTCACTTCAAAAGACCATTCTTAATCCATTAATAAATAGCAGCCTACAAGGGATCATACACAAGTAAATTTTTAATGTGTTAGCCAAAACAGCAACCAGCAGATAGGCACAACTGAATTAAGTGTGTAATTTTTTCCTCACTGCTATCTTTGCAAGCCATGAAATTAACAGTAGAAAGAAGTACTTCTAGAAAGCAAAGTATTCAGGTTACTGGTGAGGGGTTGGGGATTTTTTTTTTTGTAAGAAATGAAATCTTTTTCTGTGAACTCTAGGTTTGGTGTTACAAAATAAGAATTTTCTTAAAAAAACTCATTGTATCTGCACAATTGTGGCTATCAATTATATCAAAAGGGTAACGATGAAATCAAAAGCGTGACGTATAGAAAGAAAACCTGTCTTCATATAGTATCTCTGATTTTTGTGGCTATTTCTGGCAGATTTGAATTAGATTATTTCGAGCATCATACTCATCACAATAAAAGCTGAAGAAGAATAGCTGCATCAACACTGGATTAGCTGATTCATAAACTGATAATTACCTGGAAACATTGTTTCCACTTTTGATAAAACTCCTCCCAAGTCATCCTGGGCTCTGACAGCTTTTTACTTTGCGTCCATCTTCTCAAATTACCCATGCAATAGACATCTGAAATCTGAGTTATAATAGAACATTCCTTGTAATAAAAACAACTGCCTTCAGGGAAGGTTTCATCCTTTAGCATGCTTACTTACAAGAAGCTCATTACCTTTCTAGAACTGAACAGCTTCTGTTCTAATCACCCAATCAAGTCTACTTTGATAGTATCAAACTGTAGCCACAGTCTGAATC
Organism: Numida meleagris; assembly: GCF_002078875.1. NCBI lineage: Eukaryota > Metazoa > Chordata > Aves > Galliformes > Numididae > Numida > Numida meleagris. The sequence goes on along the minus strand of NC_034413.1, from coordinate 30,456,050 downwards.
ATAATTTCAACAGTTTTGGAAGGACTCATTTTTTCCAAAGGAGTGACTTTCCAGACGATATCACAAATACCTATGAAGAAGATAACATCATACCTATGAACCTTCATCTTGAAGGACAGGAATTTTGAGATTTTACCCTTTACCCTCTGATGAGTGCTACGCTGACCTTCAGCAAGTTTGGGATTTACAGCAAAAGTAAGCACGATTCTATTAGCCTCATTTCCGATACAAAAGCATAACAGATCTGTAATTCTCTACCCCACACTTCATACTCCAGTTTAATGCAAAGAGTCATCTAAATGGGTGCATAACCAGCACTCGAAAGCTTGCAATGTCACTTCAGCTTTCACTGTTCTTTAAAAGAAGGATTTTAGAAAATGTTGCTGTTGTTAGAATAGGAATAGAAAACAAAACAGATCAGTACGTCACCACTCACTTCAATCCTCCTCTCAAACACTGTGCATAGAGTACTTTAGAATTAGGAAAAGTATCAAGGCAGAGTGGGCCATGTTCTTTGCAGGTTAAGGCTCTCAACTGGAAGAATCACGCCAAAGCAGCTGTGTAACCCAATCTGTTAACTCTAGAGTGACATGGATAGATGAATCCCGAATAACCTCAACTGTCTCACTATATATAAGAAATAGGGTACACCAACTTATCCAATGGTAGAGTCAAATCTAGGAAATACAAAGATATCTCAAAAGTGAAAGGCCTGGGAACTCATTGCCAAGGTTGCTACAAATGCGGGAATCCATTTAAATGAGTTTGGTAAGCAATTAAACAAATAGATTAAAAATCCCTCAAGCCCTAAGTACAAAGGTGCTATCTCTGCCTGAAGAGATTTATCCACTCCTGGAAACAGTTTCCTGAAGCATCGCCCCCACATGCACTCATTACGATGCATAGGGACAAGACTATTTCAGAGAGCTGCAGCCACTGCTAAATAAAATGCACCTTGACACCAAGAATCTACACTTCACATCTCTTGGAAAACACCACACCACGGCTATATTAAAATTAAAAAAAGCAACAACTTCCACCTTAGCTTTTGAGGACATTAAGTTTAGAAGGGGAAGGGGAAGCTTAATGTAATTCATTACTAAACTCAGGCTTCAAGCTAAATGGTAAGGCCTGCCATAAAAGCAGAGCAAATGGCTGCCCCCTCAGACAAAGCCTTTGCTGCACTCCTGCTTCCCTCTTGCCCATTCTCAGGCACGTGCAGACACAAAACTCTCACCTCCGCGATTTTGCTTATTCCAAGCCCAAACACAAGTGCCCCTAGTCCCCCAGCAGACCTGCAGCACCTGCGTGCATCAAGATAAAGCTGCCAGCACTCCCCCACGAGGCTGCAGAACTCTCTTTTCACCGCTTTTCTGTGTGAGACTCAGCTTTGCTTCAGGCAGGCAGCTTCATCCCATATATTTGCTTCTGAACAGAATAATTAAAATGTTAATCAAGCCAAAAATCTTACTGTACGTACAAAAGCTGTTTGACTGTCTCTGATTGTATTTATTTCTCCTCCAACCCAATAAGCAAGTACTTACCCTCTCTTCTTTGTGATCATTATTTGAATCACATTCAGTTCCAATATAGCTTGAATTTAATTTAGATTTGGCTTAACCGATCTTTATTCTATTATCTTTTGTTCTCTGGGCAAGCATATATTTAATCTTGAGAGTAAAATTGTTACAATGAAATCTGTGTATTTAAAGGTAATGTAAATTAGAGGGTAGAGATGAAGTAATACGTAGTAGCTTGTATGAAATTACATAGATGGAATAATAACTCACTTGTGTGAGCTGTGCACTGTGACACAGATTGTTACCAAAAAAGATACTTATTATTCAGATTTTTAGCACCTACTGAAGTATTTATGTGATTCTTAAATGCGTTACAAAAGCCTCCACCAAAATACAGGTCTGTTAAAGGCTCATTAAAAAGTGTCAGCTTTTCAGCCCAAACTGATGAAACGTATGCAGTTTTAAGCAGTTGCCTCCCAGCCGAAATCCCCAGGATGATGGCCAAGATGACACCCATCATGTGGCATCAGAGAAAACCCTTTAGCCTCTGTTCACGTTCCTGTGACATACAAATAAGTTTAACAAAAAAAATGATGAGTTCAGAGAAGGAGGACAGACAACTCGATGAAATTATCATGCCCCAAGAATTCTACATCTCCTGTGATTTGGGGTACCAGGTCTTGATTGCTTAAGTGTGCCCTGGACCTCTAGGGACTACACTTCTTGCATTGAAAATCAATACCTATTTATCTCCAAGGTACAATACATGAAGATCTTGGCAGAATAACATGAACAAATGCCCGACAGATTTGCTTTCCCTTCTTAATACAAATGATGTTTGCATTTCCAATTCCATTTTGTATTCTTGACAAGCCAATGAGTATGAGTCAAGTGCATTGGGACCTTGGAGTACAATGGCAAACAATTCAACTTCTGAAATGCTTAAACCTCAGTGTAGTCACACATGTTTTTCTTTATGTAGCACACGTGTATTCCATGTGATTTGTATATCTCACAAGTTAAATTTTGTCCCTAATTGGTACTTCATAATAAAGTGCCTGAAGGAGACCAGGCTGTTCTGATATGCAAGCAATTTTAGATTTAAATTAAGTTACGGATTGATTTCCATTTCAAAAGTGGTTTCGAAATTTCTTAAGTGAAACACAGAGTTGTTTTCAAAATTGGATGCAAAAGATGGGAATGCAAACTGAGCTGAGATTCAGATAGATAGGCTTCCCGCACACATGAAAATACCTTTCCTTCCTGTTACTGTGGGTAATATTTTCCTCCATGTCTCCTACACATTTAAGGGAAGAGTAGATGGACATTTTAAACAACTCTGAGGGTGTCAGGGCCTCATCCACAAACAGAAAATTGGCCTATAAAAAGAAGTGCTGTCTTTATTAGAAACTACTAATACTCCTTCTTCCTTCCCTCCCTCCCCCAGAACACTGGAATAAGTCCCCAAGTTGTTTTTCTTCAAGCAGTTCTTGTAATGACTGTTTCTGCTGTCTCCTGGGTATTTTAAGCTGCTAGGTGGAGTTTGATTTTCTGCATTTTTATTTAGCTTTGATATTTATTTTATAACCCAAAGCTGTACTCTAATTTATAACCTTTTCATTTTATATTTATGAGATAAAGTACATACGGTGATTTTACAGCTGCCTCATTGAACATATAGTAATAACCAAGATATTGAAAAATATTATTCCAGATCTAAATGGAAGACTGCTTTCCTTTGAATGCCATCATCATTAGGTAGTGAAGTCTCCTTTTTAACAATTTATACTTGTATAAATTCCATAGCACAATTGTTCTGTTCCCAAATAAAGAACATTTTAGACCTACAAAAGGCATGAAAATAAAACCCAGTTTCTTTCATTCCCAAGCACAAGTTGTTCTTCAAACAATGAAGAAATTTTAAAGCATCTTATGTCTAATGCTGCTGAGAACAAAGAGGCTTAAAAAAGGGAAGAGTGAAGTCAGCAACCGTAACTTTTTTGGAAAAAAAAAAAAAATGTTTTATTTATAACGAAACCTCCTGCCTATGGACTTGCCTGCCACAGGAAGGTTGCAGTGGCCACTGCTTCCAAGGCCCTTTCCAGCACAGAGGTTTACAGTTACTGACCTTTTCTGGCCCTTTCATTCTTTTCAGGAAGACTCAATTTCTTTTCATTTATATGACTTCGCCCTGAGCTGCCGCTGCCTGCACCGCCATCTCTAACCTAAGCCCAAGAATTTTCCACCCTGTAACGCATCTCTGATGAAAGCTACAAGAAGGCACAAGTGTGTTCACTGGGGAAATACCACAAAGTCAAGGATGTCTGATCACAGCTTACAATAGCTGTATAAGAGCAATGCCTCTCAGCCCACAGACATCTGGATTAAAAAGATAGGGGAGCAAGGTGATAGGGGAGAAGGACAGACCTGCCTAGGATAAGATGTACAGAGGCTGAAGGATCTGTGGTATAATACAAAGCAAACAAATTCAATTTAATAAAACATCCCATATACAAGGTATCATCTAGCGCTTTACAAAGAGATAAAAGACCAAGATAACGCAGGAGAGAACTGGATACTGTGACTCATAACAGTAAAAAGGGAAAATACAAATAAAGTTGAAGTAGCTCAGATAAAGAAGAACTGCGGAATTTAAAAGTAGAATACAGTGTGTGTTTTTTATAGAACTGGCTATAGCCAGAGACAAAAAAAAAATGTCAAAGGGTTAAAGGTTCGTTTAAGCATCTGAAACTCTAGTGTTTATCAATCAGCCTATCTTAGGCTGATAGAAACTCATTTTAACCTGATGGAATTGGACCTGCAGAAAAATCTCACCTATTTCATGGTGTCTTCCTCCTCACCCCTCAGCCCCACACCTGCACTCTGCATCATGCAGAACTTTCCAGACAGATCACAATAGCTGGCGAAGCTTTGGAATCTAATAGGTATTGGATTAGATCTCTTCTTATTTAGATATAATTTTATCAATTCTTTGTTAAAATAAGGGAGAACAGAAAATAGCATCATGAATCAATAAGTGAACAACAAACATAAGGAGAGATCTGAGGGCAGGAACTAAGTTACGATTTCTGGAGGCATGGAAGTAATCCATATACCTTGCAAAATTTAATTTACAAATTGTTACCACACCACAGTTCTCATAAATGCCAGTTAATAAGAACCAAAGTAGCAGAGGGGATGGGGAGCAGCTCAAGAATGGAGTTTGGGAGTCAGCAGGTTTCAGACTTGAGTACACCGGGCACAGCCAAGCACCTCACACAGCAAAGCCACAGCACTGCCCAGAATGGATGAGCGTGTTGTTACAGAACAACAAATGTGGGTGGGTTACAGAGGAACCTGAAGGCACCAGCACCAAGAATCACAGAGGTGCTAGCAGGAAGGACTGCAGAATGCGTTTGCACGCTGCTGGGAAGCACAGACAGCCACTGCTTTGGGGCAGGGACATGCTGGTGAAAAAGGCAAATGCCTCTACTCCCTGTGCTTTCTGTCAGGGACAGTGAAGAGCTGTAAAGGGGGAACAGTGGCAGGGTATAAATTTAAGGCGAGTGACTGAGTTTTTCCAGGTGGGAGATTTTATCCTGGAACCAACATACTGGGAAGTCACAGAGCCGGCAGACACTGGATGGACACATCAGTAACTACAAGGTAGTTAAGGCAGTGACTGATGACAGCAGTGAGGTGCCACCTGAGCAAGGCCTATTATCAGTTTTAAAAATAAACCTGTGAGAGATGGCAGAAGAGACACTGTAGAGCAGAGCACAGCAGTTCTGGAAAGTCAGTTACAAACCAAGGCTCCTGAAAGGTGAGTGGGGCTGCTGGCATGCCCAAGTAAGGATGCTCACCACCCTGCCCCTCCATGGGGCAGAAAGCCACGCAGGCCTCACACCAGAGCTAAGCCATGCACAGGGCTGCCAGCGTCCAGGTCACCTTTGCCTTGCATAAGGATTCTCTCCTTTTCTCTCCCTAGGGTGCACATTAATAAATAAGTTAAAAAAAAATACATCCCCACTGTCTCCTTACACACGAGCCCCTTAGCCTGCTTGTTTCGAAGCAACAGGTGGTGCAGCTGTAACTGGATGAACCACAGATCCTAAACAATCCATTGCTGTTTTTTTTTTAATGCATTGCATCCAAGGAATTCATTTGAAGAATCTTTTCAGGGTCCTTTTCCATGGGAGCATTTCATTTCAACATTCACCTCATGAATTGAAGGTCAGCATACATTACATGCCTGATCGAGTAACACTGTTCCTATCAAAAAGAAAACTACATGAAAATTAAGGTGTTTCAGTCTTTACAGAACTCACACAGTAAAGAATCTTCTATAAACACCCTCAGGAATAATTTTGCTGCTGAACATTTAAAAATAAAACCTTTGGAGACTATGTATGCGTTGGATCTGTTTTCCTTCCCAGTGGGATGAAAATTGCTCATACTTTGCAAGTACAGCAGCTTCATGAAAATAAACATTTTGTATCGGCTCAAGCTGTTCTGCATATGAAAATGATCAATGTTGCATCTGAAATTATTTCCACAGCTAGGTACTATACGGCTTTCTTAAGGTTTAAAACAATTTCTTGCTTTTTTTTTTTAATGTTATGGTTTGGGAATCATCCAGTAAGGTATGTTAAAAATACTAAGAGATTTATTTTCTGACATTTTCATTTCTAAAGTACACACAATATTCCAAACATGCTAAAAGTCATATCTGCAATTAACTCAAAGAGTTGATTAGGTCTAGATAAACAGGAGATTCCCTGAGACTCTGCACAATAGGAATTCCAAATGTTTGAGAAAGTAGACTGTTAATTTGGTATTCCATGAAAAACTGTAAGTTAACCACACCTACAGAGCAACTACTTCTAGCTGTAAAACAACTTTCTCTGACTAAAAGAGACAGAAAGTCGATAAACAGTAAAGGAGTAACAGACATAATACAGCGGTGCAAACACTGGGAAATCTTAATATGAATGAAAATGACAATATTTTTTGTGAAAGGGGACAAAAAGAAAGAGGGTGAACATTTCCAACAAAACTAGGAAAATTTATTATTTAACTTTGAAATCACAGCAGGTTAGTCAAATTCAGAAAGAAAAACACAACTGGTACACAAATGATGAGAAAGTTAGCTGTTATAATGCTTCCACATCTGAGCTGAACTCTTAGCAGCTGAAAAGCAGCTTGCTTTTATGATTTTTCTGCTCATGAAATGGAAAATTTCCCAGGACAGTTATTAACTCTGGTAAATAAGTAATTCTGAAGTCAAAGAACTGTTGTTACTTCTTGTAAAAAAAAAAACCACCATGGCTTCCAGAGACTCAAATTTTAATTATGAAATAGCAAAATAGCTCTGTCAAAATAATGCATTTTCCTGAAATTCCCTATGATATTTCTAGTTCATACTGAGTGAGTTTTTTCCTTTATATATGTGCATATACAAAAAATTACATGCTAATGTTAGCACTGAAATCTGTGCTTGAAGCTGTGGTGCAGCTCTCCCAGAACCACATGACAAGGTTCACATCCCAGAACACTCCCATCACTGAACGAGGAGGTGCAAAAACTCAAATTACAAGAGCAAGAGAAGTTAGAGGTAATTAGGGACTGCTGAACATCTTCCTGATGCATTGTAACAGCTCATATAAGCCTATTACTTTCAGTGCAAGGTTTAACAGTACTTCCATTAACCTACTTCAGCCATTAGAGTTTTATTCCATTCATTCTCAGTTACTGATGTTGTCCTGATTACTGATTGAAAATAATTTTGCAAAGCACGAGCTATGCCGCACCATGCACTTTTCCAACCATAAGATAAATTGTTATTCAAATTTTGTATATGGAGCAAAAGATAATCAGTCAATACTCAAGAATGGACTACTTGAACACCTTCAAAATTAAATTACATTGCAGTTCCATGCAATTTAAAATGCCAAAGAAATCAGAGGCTCTCGCAGATTTTAATTAAAGCAATCAGCCCTTTTCCCCCACCCTGTTGGTACTTATTCCTTTTCTATTTATTCACAGCTCTGCATAAAACAGTAAAAATAACCACAGTTACTCCTGTTTGTTATTTATAGTAGTGCAGTTTTTACATGTGACAACACTCTCCATCCTAAACAAACGACTGTCTTACACAAGGAAAATTCAGAACCTTGGGTATGACTATACAATGATTTCATGGATAAATAATCATAGAAATAACGAGCTCAAAGACATGCAAAATTTCAGTCACAGAGTAAAAAGGAGTCCAGTATCCTTTAACCAGTCTCAGAAGACCAAAAAAAATTTTTTTTTAAAGAGAGAAAAGCGGAGAGACAAAGGAGCAGATAAAAGCTAGGTAAGACAGGCTTCCCCTGCCCACCTCCGTGCCCCACTGGTTAAGTGTGATTGCTTTTACACATCCTCAGACAGTTTAAGTCAGTGGTGTCAGACTGTGGCAGTGAAGGAGCCTAAGTAAGCACTGTATCATGACACATTACCACAGCTTTGAATTATTCAATTTTTTTCTTCTATTTCCGTTAATTATTTTTATTTTCTAACTTGTTCTGATTCCCCAAGTGACTACAACAGTCTTTCTCACGCTTCCTATCTGCACTCTGCAAATATATTGAAATATACATTTTAACAGCTGTTCAAGACCGACTGGTGCAAGGAATTTTATCACCAGGACCCTTATGTATGCCAAATTTAACACAGGGTTGACAAAATTCTAGTAAATTGAATTAGAAGTTAAATATTGCAAACCATTTTATCATACAGGTAGCCTGTATCGCTAACGCATATTTTGAAATCATCCCACTGAGCTGCTTTCTTAGAAAGTATTCAGATTTCTGGTACAGTACATTTATCTTTTATACATCACCTGCCATACTCTCAGTCCACTTAAATATTAAGTAATCTTTTTTTCTTCATTTTGGGAGGTTTTGCTGATTACTATTGGTTGAACGATAAGTGTTTCTTACTGAGTAAAAAATTCAGCTTTCAGTTTTTGTCTGAGGCAACATAGCTAATTAGGAGTTACCATGAGTCAGAGCTTTATCAACCTCTTATTAACATTCTTGTCATCATAATTTGAAAAAATATATATCTCCTTTTCCCATAGAATAATCCAAGGAAAAAAATCAGATGGAAGACTGCATTGCAGTGCTCTCCTCTTGACACCTCGCGCATTATGAGCAAGAGCATCACTCAGTATTGTTCTAACAAAAAAACAAACCTGCTACTGGCATTACTTAGCCTTGAGCAGGACGCATCACAACTTTGAATTATAACTACCTTCATAACACCTGATTATTTCTACTTTCATTCTGGATGACTCCAGTCATAAGAGAAAGGCACAAGCTCTTCCCCATGCATGAAGGCCTTTTTTTTCTTTTTGTGCTGCAGGAAGCCTGTTAGAAACAGGAGTTTCTACCCCTCTTGACATAGAGAGCTCTCTTATCTCTACAGCAATGCTTCTGCAGCAGAAAGAGCTACCAGACAGTAAAGGCCTCTGACAGCAGCTCGATATCCCTTCGCACACAGTCCCACTGCTATGAAATATACCGAGTTGACCTTACCAAACCCAAAAGCCTAGAAAGCAGCCCCTGAAGAAACAAGTTCTGAGACATCCTTCCAAATATCTGATGTATCCCTCTACAGTAAACAACTGAAACAGACATGTGAGCCGGACCAAACAAACATTTTCAACTCCTTTCTGATTTATAGTTTCTCTTCCTTGATCAACATTTAGGGTTTGGGTTGTGTTTCTTTTGTTTGTTTGTTTGTTTTGGGTTTTTTTTGTCAGTGCAATGGCAACAATTGCAGAATCGGAGAATGGAGGAAAAGGAAAAAAAGCATCTGAATCATTGTAAGTAATTATATACCTGGCATGTTGCTCCCAAGTTTCAGGTGAATCTGTTCTAATCTAGTCCGGTCCTGAAACATATCAGCTCATATTTCTTGTTATTACCAGCCTAAGGAAGACATGTCTTTAATTAAACAGCAGACAAACCAGATATCTACAAGCTGGAAAATTTTATGCCAGTAATGAGTTTCTTAGTAGTAATAATTCACCATTGGTAGCAGCAGTAACCATGCTTTGAAAACTGGTTCCTTAACAGCATTTTACCATTTCAAAACATTTTGTGCGATGAAAGACATCAAAACTACAGTAACGTATTTGCCTGCTTAAATAAAAGATTAAAAGACTTCTTTCTAAGAACACTGCACTGGTACTTTGACCAAAAATATCCTCTTTCACTTGTGCAGAAAGAAATATTATACAGTTTAAATGAAAATGAGCAGAACTGCTACAAGCAATCGTCTAGTTAAATGTACAACTGTGGGAAAACAAAGACTAACCTCCCACTTTGATTAACAAAAGACCTTATGACATGTGACCAAGGGGTTGCTACATGGTTATAAAAGGTTGTAAGCACGTACAATAAAGGGTCTTTGTCCTGCAATAGCAACAGAGTCCATGCCTCATTTGCCACATACAAGGCCATGGTTCAAGTGAGAACATGGTTTGTGTGGATTTCTGAGCAATACAGCCAGCTTCTTCATATACCACTGTCAAGAAAAGAGCGTTTAAGACATTAAAAGGTCTGATCTAGCTTACCTTCAAGCATGAGGGCTTTCAGAGGGCTGGAGCACCTCCCCTACGAAGACAAACTCCCAACACCTCCACGTCCTTCTTGTGCTGGGAGCCCGAGCTCTGGACACAATACTCCAGATGAAGTCTCAGAAGGGCAGAGTAGAGGGGGGCCATCACTTCCCTCACCCTGCTGGCCACCTCTCTTTTGATGCAGCTCAGGGTACTGTTGGCCTTTGGGCTGCAAGAGCACACTGTTGGCTCACATCAAGCCTTCTGTCTACCAAAACCCTCAAGTCCTTCTCTACAAGACTGCTCTCAATGTGTTCTTCACCCAGTCTGGACTGTGCATTATTTCATAGGATTCTTTTAATGTACTAGCTGAGTAATAGACTTGAAAATATTTCACTTTATTAATAGATTCAATAAGCAGTAGCCAATTGCTGGAGTTACCAGTTAGCCAAGGAAATAACTAATCTGTAAACACATATTTCAAAATCAGCAAAACTGAGAGTCCAGTGGGCTAAGGACAATATAGTGTACAAAATCACACCTGTTACTTTGTACACAGTGGTACTGAGCCTTAAAAAGAGTCCAGTGACCAAAACAAGATTTAAAAACCGTGAAAATCAAAACTGCATTTATTTATTAAACTGCCACTCATCCCTTTCTTATCAAGTAGAAAGACAGTACTCTATTAACAATGTGTAAAATAATTAGGAGATTTCTATCAAAAGCTTTGGTTTGAAAAACATTCTAAAAATCTACCTTTGGTTAGCACACAACAGTATGTTGAAACAGTACATATCTTCTATAAAATACAGAGATTAAAAGTGACAAGAACTCATGTCCTTCAAAGATATCAGTCTTGTCTTTGTCTGAAGGACCTCAGCAATGCATGGAAGACCTTTCAGAAGTAGCTATCATTATTCTTAGTCACGTGTTTATTTAAATGCATACACTGTAACTAATAAAGTTTTTAATGAGAACTGTGTCTTAATTCTCACTGTTATTTAGTTTATAAAGAGCATGAGCAGCTTAGTGTAGCCAGTTACCTTAGAACAGAAATTAGTAGCCATGTTGAACAAAAAGAATTCTGTAAAGCTGACTTCTCTCTGTACACTTCTCCCATCAAACAGACTGTATTGTAACCTCACAATAGAAGTGCAAACACATGTATTAGTCCAAAGTATTTATTTTCAGAAGTTATTTGTTTACATTTCAGCAGTGAAGACAGGAAATAAAACTGTAGAGGTGAGAAAACAAGACTAGCATTGAAAATAGTATAGATGTGGATGAAGGGAACACGAGCTGCAGGGAATACATGAAGCACAGCTTGTCTAGTAGTGAAGGAGCAGGGAAACATGAAATGATAGAAAGAATACAATGGAATGCAAAGACAAAAAAATAGGGAAATGGAGATTAAAAAATTGAGGTTCATAACACTGATCTGGATATCTCAATCTTTAATAAACCCATTTTAAATAAAACATACGAGCCAGAGCTTTTATGCTTCTCTAAACTAAATAAAGCAGCCAGAATAAATTGATGAATATGACCAGAAAAGTCAAAAGAAAAGAAAAAACAGCTATCATCTGGTAATATCACATGCTAAAACTTGCTTAGTTTTCTTTTTTAAATGCCTGACACTAAACAAAGTCAAATCAAGAGAACTTGTTGGCAAAAGCAAGCTGATGATGGAGAGTCTGGCTTGGAACTGCACTGTCAATGCACCATAAAGTGCCTTACCTAACTGTTACAATTATTCCCAATTGAAACATTAGAAGCTGGATTTGAGCTCATACCGAAGAGAAATCCACAGATATTAAAAGTAGAAGTACATAGTTAGGACGTGTATATCCTTAATTGTGGCATATGGTGGCACAGTCAAGAGTGAGATTATATTATCATCCAAGATGTATCCATTTCCTTTCCTCTAGTGTGCAAACAAAATTGTGAAGATGCCCAAATTAGAGCCATATGGCTAGCGTACAGAGTCACTGTTGGGTACTGTTAATGCAGTTTGAGTGCCTAAGCTATGCTCATTCAGACGTTTTTGAATTACGTTGAATAGTTAACAGATAATAGTAATAAACTCTGAAAATACTGTTTGAAAAGATCATTGTATTTGAGATAATGGTAACACACTCACTTGTACCGTGCCTAACCACATAATATAAGCATACCAATTCCATATTAACACAGACATACATCCATAGAGTAGCTCTGATTTGGTTACCCCCACAAGAATAGGTAGTCTTGGAAAGAAGCCCAGGAAAAAGCAGCTTTAAGTTAAATTACTGATTCAAGCCCATGTCATTGTGCCATAGTAACATTTGGAGATAGTGAGAAGTGGCACGCAGGGTCTTGTAAAATCAGTCCCTTAGAAGAGTCAGAAGTCAACAAACAGTGGTGAAAGCAGTACAATATATTCCAAAACAAATCAGAAAACTCAAGGGGTTCAGTGGACAGCCAATGTACAAAAACATTGATTTCTGCTGTGACACAGATGAAAATAGCTGAGAGGTAGCAGGACTGCATTTCTCATATGATATTTTATTGGAAATCTAAAGAAAAAAAAAGTAGTTCAAACATACTGAATTCTGCTTTGATTGCGTATTAACTCATCACCTGTCACACCAGAAGAAGAAAGATGTTTATTTAGCTTGCCAGTAATGAGGACAAAAGGTAACTTAACAAGGCTAAACTGAATGTAGGAAAAATTGTATGTTATAAAGCAATGCTCAACAATAAATTTGGGACTAGCGGATAATTGACAAATAAAACGAGAAAATAAATTACTTGTTGACTATTAACCTATTGGTCATCTTGCCCCTTTCAACCTTTTTCTGTCCATTTGCCATATCCATAACAATGATCTTGCCGACACAAACGCTCCCCCTCATTGTTGCTGACACCTCCTTCAAATCAATGAGGTATGATCATTTATATCACCTGATGGGTAGCATGGGGCATATAAATTAGGTCTCTGCCTTGAATTTCTTGTGCACAATAAACACCAGTAGTTGTTTATGACAGATTTGGGATGTAGACTGAGGACAAAACTAACTGTGCTCTTTTATAGCATTTTTCAGTCTTTCAAAAAAAAAAAAAAAGGAAGCACCCTTATCACTGAAAAAAGAGGAAACTGTTTCTTCACAAAATCAAAATGTTTATAAAAGCCAGAGTAGTACGAAAAATGAAGAATGATGTAATCACGTTCATTACTCCAACACCTAGGATGTTAAAATGTGGGGATAATACCGCATATGGTAAAATGTCTTGCTGCTTGTTATTTTCCATTCAACAATAACAAGGGTTTTTTTTTTCCAATATTTCTTCATTTAAAAATCGAAGAGCATTATCTTCATGCATTTAATACAAGAAACCACAATAAATCAAACACACTGCTGTATCTTCAGTGCTCCACTGCTATCAAGAACTGTCTGTTATTTCTATCACTGTCCTTGTATTTATTTCCCTTGTGTATTTGAGATATATCTCTCATTAACTAGAGGGAGTAAAAAGCTGAGAATGGAGACAGCATAAATAATGAAAAGAAGGCTTCCTACTCTATGGCTGCCTGTAGACTGGTGAGCTGCCCCTACTGTTACTGCAACTGCTTTCTAGCCAGCATATTGAAGAACTCATTTCTGCTTTTTTCCTTTTTCTAAATCAGAGAACTGAAATCTCATCCAAAGATTCTGCTCAGGAGTGCTTTCCCCAGTTTTATACTATTTTGTGATCCCTATATATAGATTCTGCAGACCTAAACATCTAGTTAACACACTTTAGAAAAGTAAATGTACTGACTGTCATCACCGATGAAGGGAATATACTTTCACTTTCCTACTTCTACTCAGCAATGAGTGATAATGCAAATGGCAGTGGAAAGACAGTAGGAGAAAAGAGGTATGGAAGAAGCACAGCACTGTCCTTAAAAAAGATGTCTAATGTCTTGATTAGATTAACAGTGTTGAACCAGGTCTGGCCTCCCTGAAATCTTACGAACCAATTGTCATTACCATAGCTATAAGAAGCACCTCCACCAACTAAGATCAAAACCCATCAGTTCAGTAAAGCATCTTCTCTCCAGCAATTGCCATGAGCAATTTCCCAGCAAAAAGTAGATGTGGCACGAGCTGAAAATGATGCTTTCAGTCACTTGACACTTCACAGTCATTGATGGATTTTTCTTTCAGAAATTTGTTCTGATTTCTTTTTTTAATTTTCTGGCTATTTTCATATAAAAGCATAATACTGCACTATTTATTCTGGCAACTTCCCATTCATTGACTGATGAAGCAGTAATAAAAGAGGGTATCTTTGGGGAAAAGAAAAAATAAGAATGAAATTCTATCACTGTTCATTCCTAAATAAAACACTTGTTTATAGTTTTTGATGAAACACAGAGTTTCTAAAACCTAATCCAAATCTCAAGTATATTTGTAGCAAAAATCACAAATCTGATTTAATTCTTCATTAGTTGTACATCCATGCAGTAAACAATGTTTTTCCTACACAGAGATTCTCCCTACATATGATTGGTTTCTCATTGATATGTATTCTGTATATGTAAAATAAATATCCAGGAAAAAATAATATTTTAAAATTAAATTTAGAACCAATGTTGAAGTAGTTTTAAAAGTTTTCAAGTTATTTCTGTTCATGTTTCTCAATATCAGTTACTACTGTAACTAATAAAAAGCTTCAGCCTCAGCAGAAAAGCTCTTATTAGCAGAAGTATTTGAGAACATCTCACCTTAAAGGAACACAAAAACAGATCCTAAAAGGAAAAGGATAGCCAGGGCTTTGATTCTTTAATGGTATTTCAGTTCTGTGTGTTGAAAGAAGTTGAGCTCATTTATTTATTTGTCATTCAGAATATGTGCCTCAGGAATCATTAAACCAGACGTCTTTTCCCAAATATGCAATCAGTGATAAAAGTGTTTCATAAAAACTCAGTGATGCAATTTAAGGCTTGCTGACTGACAAAATTACTTAGCTAATTAATTGATGGGAGGCAATATGTAATGATAAGTTTAATTACTAGACTTCAAGAAAAAGGTAATACTGATAAATTCCAGCTACAGCAGATCTCAATGCTAACATTTTTTCCTTCAATCTATTTCTTTCATTATGGTGATACATGCAAAGCCCTGTAGAGACAGTCCATTTATAGTTTGTAATTGTTCCAGAAATTAATGGGCTCTTCCCAAATCTAAGGTCACATCTGGCAAACACAGATCAGAAGACATGATCTGGATCACAGTCCACCCGTTACAGTTCAAAGGGCCCTGATCATTATCCCAGAAGGAGTCCCAAAAATCATCATTTGTCACAGGAAAGCACCAGGAAACCTGCCGCATCCTGGTGACATCTAAATTCTTGGGAATACGAGGTAACAGCTTAGGCAAAAAATGTTCTTGTGTGTAGGAAGTGAACTCTCCACTGGGCCATGCAGATGAACATCCCTGTTAGAGAAAAACCCAAGAACAAAATAATAATTAAATCTTAAAAGATTTTCATGAAACGAATAAAAAATGCCATTAGCTACAATTATCATCAGACATTCAGAATCACAGATAGGTCTCCATCCAAGTATGGATATTGGAATATTTTACTTATTGATATATTTGAGTACATAATATTACTGAAAAATTAAACAAAATGCAGATAACATGGTGTGTAGCGTTCAGCTTCTATGGCCTTGAAAGGCTGCTTTCATAATTCTTGAGAGCACACACCAGATACTAAATGAAACTCACTTGTGACTTTGGTGGCACCCTGATGTAAAATTAAATGTTCTTTCTCTGTTTGAGCAATGGAGTTGGACCAGATCACCTCCAGAAGTCCCTTGAGACCTTAACCATTCTGAGTAAGCTATAAAGAGGACTGTCCTGCCATCTTTACATAAGCAGATCTGCCAGGGCATGGAACAGAGCATGGAAAACACAACCCAGAACTGTGGTGTAGAGCACGAGCTGCCCTGGCTTGTGAAAGGATGCACAGAGACAGCCCAATGTTCTGGCATGGCTCACCTTGCCCAGCCAGCCCACCTGGGCCAACTTCGGGCTCAGACTCTTCCCCAGATAAAACAATGCTAAGTGATGGCAGGGTGAAAAGGGAAGCTGCATAATTAATTTGGCAGAAGAATAAATGCCATGCAGTATGTCAGATGCATTTAAGAAAAGCAGAGTGCTTTTATGGTGGTAGAAACACAAATGCTGTCGAACCAAATTGTTGCTCTCATCACCTGTATCTTATAAGAATGTGCCAGTTCATACTGCATTGCCTGGTTCTACACGTGACAAAACTCTCTAGTTTGGCAAGTTCACATGTAGCATGTTAACAATGTACAGACCAGATACTACTCCACATATCATCTTTAAATGTGATGCCAGTGTTCCCGTAGAAGTTCAAGAAGTACCCTCACCTCTTTTTGAATACTTGTACAGCCTGCATGACAAGATAGCCTCTTTATCATATAATTATTTTGCTATTAAAGTACTTAATTATCAGTAACACATCATCTTAATGATGTAATGACTTAACATATCACATTATCATGCATTCAGAATTCAGAATTGCCAAAGTGGGGCTAGACCTCCCTATTTCAAAACCATCATGACTTTTGTTAATTTTACACAAGTATTTGTCTTCTGCCTTACCTGCATGCAGCACCTAGCTTTTAGCAATTCCCATGAACTAGCCTCACTACTATGGTTCACTAAAATATTCACTTACCCAAAGCTGAGACCAACGGCCAGAAACTGACTGTCGAAATGCCTGTCCTTTCCCTTCTGGAAGCAGGAAGTTTTCTGGCAGTCATGCATTTTCTAGCAGCTCCATTCAGTGACAACAGTTATGTTCATTTAATCTCTGCTCTCATTCATTCATATTGTCCTTTCCTTTGCTCTGTAAATTGCAGGTCTTAGGTTACTGACACCGGAAAACAATGAGGAAAACAAAAACAAGTCAAAAAATTGTGTAAGGCATAAGCACTACTTCTGTGTACTTATCTTTAATCTTCTCTTGCTAGAGGGGTAAAATGTCCTTGCTCAGTAGCTGGCCTCCATATTATATAAATGTTTTAAAAATCTATTTTCAAGATACATAGAAAGTAGTTATTCTCTCTTTGTATTACAGATTGAACCTACAAAAACTGTGTTCTCTTCCAGAGACTAAAGTTGGTCTGCCATAGTGCAAGGCTAGCAAGACTTAGGACCTGAAATAAGTCAGCAAGCACAATATGTTTTAGTAACAATACTTTAGATTTCACAATTTTACTAGCTTTTATAACGACTCCATTTAACATAGCATCCATTTTCCAGCAAAATCTTCTAGGAGGTTTATTTCTTCAGGTTGTTATTAATTTTGTTTTGTAAATACAGAACTATCAGTATTTAATAGCGTAACGCATAACTATTTCCCTTGGATCAGGTCAATAGATTTCCTGTACATGACTTTTGGCAAGAATGTTTGAGTTTAGATTTACTTAGTGTCTGGGGGAATATTTACTTGGATTAGTCAGGCAATAAGGTAACATTGAAGACACTTTCTATTTTTAGGTAATGTACATTACTTCATGAAGAGAACCGTATCGTTAAGAGAATAAATACTTAAAAATACACAAAATACAATTTAAGCATACAAAAAAATAGAAATAATTCAAGTACTTCAGATAGGATTATTTCTCAATTAACTTCTATGAACATAAGAATATTAACCCTCTCCCTATACAGATATGGATGAGATTCAGAAACACATACTGCTTAACTTCTTGATCCCAGTGAACTGGTGAAAGAAAACAGAAGTATATATTCACACTGCTGTTCTGTGTTGCAGAGTAATATAAGAAGGACAAGTAGTCTGTCTAAAACTTAAAGACTGTGCAGATCCTTCATTGCAAATAGGAGAACAGAATGAAAATGGCTTATAGGTAAATTTTCCCAGTCTCACTACTCTTTTCATTTTATTTTCTTGAAAGTCTGGGAAAATAAAAGATTGACTTTGTTCAGATTTTGAAGCTGAGAATGGAGAGGAAGAAAAACGAAGGTTTTGATTCAAAAAATGAATGACTAAAAGAATACAGTGTCCTTGACATATGAGGCAACCAGATCATGAGAGGAGAATTATGCCCTAATCAGATTCACATTGGAACATATTCTTCAAGACAAGACAAAGAATGATAGTTGATTGTGATGATATATTGCTTGTGATGTCCGCTTCTATTCCAGAAAGAAAAAAGTAAATGATAGACCTGTTTTAGGGTTGAAATAGCACAGGCTAACTCCCAAGAGGACTGTAGGGATTCTTCCACTCCTCTCTCATTAACAAAAAAATCTCTATTTGGAGAAAACTTACAAATAACATCTACATCCCTGAGAGTAGCTCAGGACAAGGATTGTCTCAGATGGTTTACAGAACATTTGAATCTTGCCATTTCTGTTGTAGTAAGACAAGAATATTTTTTATCAGCACTGTAATGAGGAAACAGGCACAGATGTCACATTTCTCTCTTGAGGTCCTTTGCTGCTTTCTGGTAAAATGGCAGTGGTGTTTTGTCAGCTGGTGAAACTCTGCCCCTGCCCCATCAAATTATAGAGTACAAGCAGTGTTAAGGTACTGTATAATCTCATGCAGATACACTTCTGACAGTTCACATGTGAATTCAGTTCTATCATACATCCCCATCAAATTCTTCAAAAAAAGAAGCAGTGTTGCTTCAAAAGAAGCATTGCCCCTTAATACCAATACATGGATTATCATGGAAGGTAGAAAAAAAAAAAGCTGCCTTTGGTAGTTACTACCTGCATGCTCACATGACCAATGTTTAAGTGGATTATGTCATAGTCATGATCTGTTAGCTGACAATGCTACTTGTTTTTCTGTTGGAAAGATCAAGAAGTATGCAGATGTGAAAAAAGAATTTCATCATTCTACACAGGTTGTTCCAAAAGTGATGTCTCCTATTTATTTCCATGGAAACTGCAGCAGATACAAAGAGCACAATAACACTATTTGATAGAGCAAATTCTCAGCTGCAAAATACTGTTTTTCAGTGTAGTCACCACCATTAGCTCTGCATTTTCACCAGAGATGAAGAAGAGCCTGCACACTGTGCTCAAAACAATATGCACCAGTGGAGGTGACTCACTATCACCACTGCTGAAACACACCACCCTCTGCTTCACTGTGCTCACATGCACTAGTTGTCTCTACAAATGATCAGCAAGTGTTGATGAATGTCAATGGGTGCCATTTTTTCTGCATGGAGGAATTCAGTTACAAACCTTTGCTTCATCTGCACTTCCATGTCAGATGCCATTCTGTCATGCAGCATCAGTACGTAATGAAATATTGGCAAGAAGGTTTTACCCCTACTGCCAAACCACCAACATCCATCTCTGATGTTGTGGGCCAACAGAAGAAAACAGGAGGCATTACTTTTGGAGCAGTCCTCGTACATATTTTATTTGTACCCCTCCCTAGCTCTATTCCTTGACAGCCTGACTCAGTGTCACCAACCTTGAGGGTGTTCTTATGTATTTCTACTTTACATTTTTTGTCAAAGTCTCTTCAGTTTGCAACTCAAATTTTCTTTTTGCAAGGAAAATATCACTCTTAAGCATGCTGTAAATCTTGTGCCCTGTAACTGCAAGATGAAGGCTGGCCCTTGCTGAATGGCCATTTCAGCAATCCACGTACAGCGAACTTCATGTGCCCTGACTCTAAGGGTCTTCAATATTTCATCACAGTTTTCCATTAACATAGAACTCAGACTGCAAGAACTGGTAAGGGAAATGAACACCCACAATTCATGTTTTTGGGGCACTTGAAATCTCCCTGATAGCTTTGAAAGCCTTGGCCTTTGTAGGTACTATTTCTCTGTACTTACCAAAAGCAAGAGATGAAATCTTGTTCCAAGTAAAAGTTGATTGAAGTTTTGTTATTGATTTCAAGATTTCACTCAAGAAATCCAACCAATGACTTTAATGAAGCACTGCCTTTGACCATCAGTGTCTAACTGGTGTACCATGAACCAGGAGAGGTGGAGTGCAACTGCCAGGTGTTGTTCATTGAACTCTGATGACTGAGACAGTTGCCCTTGTCCAATTGTTTGTGCCATGCTCGTGTCCATCCTTGATCTGTTTTTCATACAGTGGCCTGAGCTGACTATCTCACACAGACAGAGATAGCTCCAATGGATGTGGAAACTAATTAATATGCTGCCCAGTCTGCCAGCTGCCTAACTCCGGATTACTTTGTTTTCGGTGTTTTTCATTCTGAAACCCCTCTGCACATTTCCCTCTCTCTGTGCAATCTCTGACGTGCATATGCAACAGTCTGGACTCCATCCCTGTGTTTGACACCTTTTTTCATAAATACCAAATAGGTACCAAAAGTTGCAATATGCATCATCTTGATGCTTATACTTCTAAAAATACAGAAATACAAACACTTCAAGTGTTAAAATAACTCAGTACACTTTTTAATGCCTTCCATGTATGTAGATGTTCTTTGTGACAAACAATGCGCTGCAAAACATTTGACAGAACCATTTTCATTTGGTTGTTAAATGCTTAAAAATGCTGCAGTCACTAATGGGCACCTCTGCTAGCTCCAGAACCGTAAGTGCCCTTGCAATGAATCCTCTGCTGCACATGTGCCCAGGGCACAGCATGACTGTGATATCTGCTCGCTGTCAGGAGATATTCTTGGAGATCGTAAACTTTGTACATGTGCTCTTAATCCCTACATTGACATAAACTTCCTTATCTAAAACCTCGAGTAGAAGAGAATAGTTATCCAGTTATCACCTGCCTCCATGAGAATATAGCATGGCCAGGCTCAGATGACATGGGTAAGCAGTCTGGCTGACACACTTCATAGTACAAGGGCTACTTCACTGAGAGAGGAATTTGTTGTGGAACAATTCAGCCTTCTGACCGAACTACTGAGTGATCTGAGGAGTGGCCACCATGACTGGGCAGTGTCTCATGTTGCCTGTTGGTTTTCTAGACAGTCTAATAATTCAGAGAGTTTTGTACAGAAACAGCAAACTGTTTGATGGCACCTGCAGAGGATAGCTCACTGGATCTCTTCCTTGTGGTTACTAACAAGACAGTCATTTTTTTTACCCATACACTAAAATGTAAGTAAAAAACAAAATAAACCTCAAGTTGATTTTCCTGCTTCTTAAAGATACCATTAATTGCAAATAATCGCATTGTAATTTAAAGACTGACAACTAAGCATTTATTAATAAAAATACTAACAAGAGAGAGATGTGGTTTTGAATCTACACTTGAAAAAGTAACAAACTGAGAGCTTTAGAAATGATGAGAAATGACTGAACCAGTTTAAACAAAATAAGCACACCCTTGAGACAGTCCAGCTGAAACTTTCCATTAAAACGTCTGGGAGTGCTCAGTACCTGGCAATTTCCAGCCAAATTGCCAGAACAAATTAGCAGCTGTGCTTTCACTGTGCATCTCGAACACATAAAATCCATACAAAAACAGGCATTATGACAATGGGTAAAAACAACGTTAAGAACTACACAAGGCAAAAAAATCACTTAGAGGAAAGAGTTTCTGCTATTTTGAGTAGTATTCAGAAAATGAAGGGTTTTAACAAACTAAACTTGATACACGGGAAAAAAATGATTAGTTTGAGTAATACAGGGAAAATGTTTAGTGCCATCTTAATTGACTTTCTGCCTCTCTCCATGAGAAAGGCGAGAATGAGGAGAAAGGGCTTTGGAAGACGATACATCAACCATCTAGAGATAAAAGATGCACAGGAAGAGGTTTTAGGTCAATTTATCAGAAACGTCTTGCACAATCTCTAATACGGTGAGGCAATCATTTCTTGTGGCAGAAGGGTCAGAGCCAAACAAGTATCAGCACCAAAGTTCACCATCTAGGATAAATACAGCTTTAACTTTAGCAAAGACTGAATCTCTGCCAGAAGTGTCCCATTTTGAACAAAATTCCCAGTTAGGGGTTAGAGCAGATGAGACAACTGACTCTACTTTCAGAATTTGAAAAGTTTTATTCCCACATAGTTCCCTGTTTCGAAAAGCGTCCATTCCCCATCCTTCTCTTGGCATTAACTTAAGAGATTTATGGTCTGCCGTGTTGATCTTATTCCAGTTGCTGCTTTCTTTAATCTTGTGCATCCAGATCACCACACACAATTGCACAGGTTTTTTTACTGATTTTAGGATTGGTTTATATGGCCTAGCTGACATTTCAGAGAGTCAAATTCAATTTAAAATGTATGAAGACGTCATTATTCATCAAAATTTATTTAGCCTTTAAATTAAAGAAGAGGCTGAGTAAACTACAATATATAATCTGGGACAATTCCAGTTCACCGCTTTTCCCCTTCTGAATTGCCTTACATATTCTGAAATGCATTTTACAGCAAGGGGGAAATTTCACAGACACTAATATAGTTAAATATTTATTCAGGTCACACATCATTCTGCCATTCACTGAACAGTAAGCGTTAGTAGAAAACACCATTTCCATTATTCATTAGACATAGAAAGGGGAGGGCAGCTCATGTAACACATCAGCTAGTGCTAGTCTTGATGTAGGGAGTTACCAAGCTACTCACAGTTAAGCAGTGATTGCAGCTAACAGGTGGCTGAGTTATGAGCGCTTCAGTTAACAAAAGTGATTCCTGAGTGCACAGCAACATCTTCAATGAAAGCCCTGGTTTTCACAGGAAGTATTTTAGGCTTCCGCAAATTCATAGCATGGATTAGCAGTTTATTGTACTTTCTTCTCAATCTTGGAACTATAAAGAAACTTGATCAAAATTTAAAAGACCATTCACTTATCCTCCATTCTGTCACCCAACCCCAGGGCTGTTCTGCACTCTGAAAACATGGGCTACTCTGAAACAAATTTGATTAATAAAGTTAATCAGCATTTCAAAGGTTAAAACTAGAACTTAGGCAAGCACGAGACATTTGTCTTCTTTTTTTTTTTTTAAATCTTTGTAGAGATAAAAGAAGTTCAAACTTCCACCATATTTTTCTACATTAGCCTCCCAACTTCTCCCTTGAAATACTGATAATAAATTACGGTACTTAAGGCTTTTAGAGGATGAAATGGAAAGTAAATTATAATGCATCATTTGCCTTTCTTAGAGCATCATCTTACAGAGACAGAACAATAAATCTGCAAGACCAGCTTTGGTAAAGTCCCACCATGCAGAAGTGTCTGTTGCTCTGGGCTAGCATAGTGCATATCATTCTTGGAGAGGAAATTCATCTCCTTGTGTTGACTTTTAAAAATACCTCCAGTAAAAGCCTCCTGTGTTGCAGAGTGCTGAGTTCTCTACTAGCAAGGAAGAGGAAAGGCACACAGATCTTACACTGATCTCCAGAAAAAATAAAAACAAAGATCACTGCTGAATACCATAGGGCTAGCAAATGCCAATGCTCCACTTGGGATTAGATTTTTGCTCTCATTCTTCCTACGCTGTGGAAGATAATTTTGCTCCACAACAATCCCACTGAAGGCAGAAAAGGCTTGACAGCAAGGTACAAATCAACAAGAGCAAAAGGATCTGAATTGGATCCAGTGGCTTCCCTAAACCATTATCAAAGTTTTCCACAGAGCTTTAGTATATGGTTTTGTCCAACTTTTCTTTAGTTTAGTCAAAGAAGGGACAAATTAATTATTTGCATAACTCTTCACAGATAGCAGACACGGTATTTTAGTTAATCTGACAAAAGGCACCATCTGGCTTGGAGGAAGAATTTTTTCCATCAGAGGCATTCAGAGAAGAGTTGAGAGCAAATCCTAATTAATACAGAAGACAAGTCCATTTTAATAACCACTTTTCATGACTGTATCAGGTATTAATTTAAAGTAAGGATAGCACACTTGGTGCACTTGCTTGAATATCAATAAACCACAGTGCTTTTCCAAATCAAGTGTTAAACAGAAGTGCTATTAACTAAAGTTTAAGAATAAGTTTTATTAAAATGTTCAGAGAAAATTATTTCCTTTGGGATTTTAACATCACCTAATAGGAGATGTTACAAAAAGAAACCTATCCTAATGTGCTATCTTTTATCTTTGTTACAGATGAATAATATTTTTGGTCTCAAATTGAAAGACCCATTCGGTATTTGGAAAGTGGGTATCAGTGGAGAACTTCTCCATGAGGAGATCCTGACTCCACAAGTGGCAAAACCATCATAACTTTGAAAATTTTCTCTTGATTTTATTTCATGACAGCACAAACACCTAATCACTAATGCAGTTACTGAGGTAAAAGAAAATGTACACAATTTAACCTATGGCATACTGATGACTGCCAAAACATTTTACAGCCTGCACTTTGTGCCTAATGCACAGCAAAAATTGATTTGCCTGCCACAGTACATGCTGCTCGTTCTGCAGCATAGTGCTTTAAGAAGAGGCAAACAGTGATACTGTTTGGAATATCGTCTGAACCCTTCTTTTCTTTTGGCTCAAAGCTTGCTTTCTGAGGTATGTTTTGTGATAAGACTCTAACTGACTTACCAAGGAGGCAAATGGTGGGTGTCGCCGTGTGGCAATCAACATCACCGTGTGAACATTCCAAAGCATTTCCTTCAGAGCTGTTTGCCCCAGAGAGAGAGTGCTCAGGAGTGTTTACTGGTGGAAGATCTGGCCTGTGACCAAGTAGGTATGGTACCAACCTTGGTATGGGAGACTGGGGAATGATACCATTGTATCCTGTGATAAACATGATGCAGGTGGGCACCTCCCTGCTCCCTCTTATCTGCTGGCAAGGCCCGGAAGATGGGAACAAAGGAGTTTTCTGCTGAGATCCCAAAGCCAGAAGCTGCCACTCCAGAAAGAGCTGACTCAACCTCTTTGGATTTGAACTCCAAAGAGAGCTGACTCGACCAATTTGGACTTATAAATAAGTTCGTACTGCTGTTGCTGGTTGTCGTCAACCAAAACGGTTGGCAACTGAACAACAAGCCCTGATGACCCATCACCCAAGAAGATCGTCTGTGCTACAAACAACGCTGGACCCCTGGTGGTGACTATCTCTCTTGCTTTCTACAAAGACTCCTTGCTTTTTTTTTTTTTAAATCTCTTTTCTATTGCCCACCTTCCCTTCCCCATCTCCCTAAGCTACTAGGATTTGTAATAAACTGGTCAGGCTAACGTTTGACCCGTTGTGTCTTAATCTCACTGTCGGGTATACATACCTTCTCCCTCCTGTAAATTGGAGCGAAACAGATATGCCTGAAACAAAGGTTTGAGGAAAAAAAGGGTACTGTAGCATGACTGGTTAATTATCATGGCTGGCCATTACAGAATCACAGAATCACTGAATCATAGAGGTTGGAAGGGATTGTCTGGTCCAACTTTCTGCTAAAGCAGGTTCCCTACAGTAGGTTACAAAGGAAAGCATCCAGGTGAGTTTTGAATATCTCCAGAGAAGGAGACCCCACGGCCTCTCTAGGCAGCCTGTTCCAGTGCTCTGTCACCCTCAAAGTAAGCAAGTTATTCCTTGTGTTTGTATAGAACTTCCCATGTTCCTGTTTGTGTTCGTTGCCCTTGGTCCTGTCACTGGGCACCACTGAAAAGACTCCGGCCTCATCCACTTGACACCTAACTTTTAGATATTTATAAGCATTAATAAGATCCCCTCTCAGTCTTTTCAGGACTAAGTCCCAGGTATCTCAGCCTTTCCTCATCAGGGAGATGTTCCAGGATCCTAACCATCTCTGTGGCCCTCTGTTGGACTCTCTTGAAGTTCCCTGTCTTTCTTGAGCTGAGGAGCCCAGAACTGGACACAGTGCTCCAGATGCAGCCTCACCAGAGCAGACTAGAGGGGGAGGATCACCATACTCAACCTGCTGGCCACATTCTTTTTAATGCACCCCAGGATACCATTGGCCTTCTTGACCACAAGAGCACACTGCTGGCTCACGGCCAACCTGCTGTCCACCAGGACACCCAGATCCTTCTCTGCAGAGTTCCTCTCCAGCAGGTCAGCCCTTAACCTGTATTGATGAACACGGTTATTCCTCCCCAGGTGCAATACTCTACACTTGCTCTTGTCATCAAGTTCTTCTCCACCCAATCCTCCAGCCTGTCCAGGTCTCACTGGATGGCAGCACAACCTTCTGGTGTGTCACCCACTACTCCGAGCTTCGAACGATGTCGAACAAGTACCAGCCCCCGGGAAACACCACTAGTTACAGGCCTCCAACTAGACTTTGTGCCAATGATCACAGCCCTCTGAGCTCTGCTAGTCAGCCAGTTCTCAAACCACCTCACTGTCCGCTCATCTATTCCACACTTCCTAAGCTTACTTATGAGGATGTAATGAGAGATAGTGTCAAAAGTCTTTCAGAAGTCTAGGTACACAACATTCACTGCTTTCCCCTCACCTTTCCAGATGGTTGTGATATCACAGAAAGCTACCAGGTTGGTTGAGCGTGATTTCCCCTTGGTGAAACCATGCTGACTACTCCTGATAACCTTCTTTTCTTTCAAGTGCTTGGAGATGACATCCACAATAAGCTTTTCCACCACCTTCCCAGGGATGGAGGTGAGGCTGACTGGCCTCTAGTTTCCTGGGTCTTCCTTCTTGTCCTTTTTTAAAACTGGAGTGACACTGGCTTTTCCAGTCCTCAGGTACCTCTCCTGTTCTCTATGACCTTTCAAAGATGATAGAGAATGGTTTGGCAATCTCTTCTGCTAACACCCCCAGAATTTGTACATGCATCCAGTCGAGGCCCGTGGATTTGCCTAGACATTGTTTGACCAGATCTGAGGAAGCTTTCCTTTCCCCAGACTCTCTTATCTCCAGGGTGCAGGATTCCTGAGGGGCAGTCTTAGCACTAAAGATTGAAGCAAATAAAGCATTCTCTGTGTCCTATATTACCATGGCACCCACCTCATTCAGCAGAGGGTCCACATTTTCCCTAGTCTTCCTTTTGCTATTGACATACTTGAAGAAACCTTTCTTGTTGACCTTGACCTCCCTCACCAGATTTAGTTCCAAGTGGGCTGTAGCCATCCTCATTGCATCGCTGCATGCTCTGACAGTGTTCTTATATTTCTCCCAAGTGGCCAGACCCTTTTTTGTATTCCTTCTTCTTCCATTTGAGGTTTTCCATGTATGCTCATTCATGCAGGAATCCTGCCACCTTTGCCTGACTTCTTACTTTCAGGGGTGCTCTGATCTTGATCTTGGAAGACGTCATGCTTCAATGTCAGTCAACTCTCTTGGGACCCCCCTTCCCTTCCAATGCCCTAAACCATGGGACACCTCCACGTATGTCCTTGAAGAGGTCAAAGTTGGCTCACCTGAAGTCTAAGGTTGCAATCCTACTTACTGCTTTGCTTGTGCCATATAAGATCCCAAACTCCAATATTGCATCCAAGGCTGTCCCCAGTTTGCATATTCCCAACCAGTCTTTCTTTCTTTGTAAGACCAAGGTCCTGCAGCACTCCTTTCCTCACTGGCTCCTCCATCATCTGTGTCAGAAAATTATCTTCACCACATTGCAGGAACCTCCTGGACTATGCCTGCTGGCAGTGTTACTTTTCCAGAAAATATTATGGTGGTTGAAGTTCCCCATGAGAACCAGTGCCTGTGATCATGAGGCTACTTTCTGCTTTCAACTTCCTGCTCCTTATCAGGTGACCCTAGGGGGACTCTGCTTACACCTAACAGATATGGGGTTGTCCAGGTTGCTCAGGGAAAGCTCTGTTTTCCACAGTCAAACCAGTACTGCAAAATATACTGGTAACCACCTAGTTTGCATTTTGTAACTTTTATGAAAGCTTATTTTATTAAGCAATAGCAAGAAATCAAGCAGTACTAAATGAACAGCAAGATAAGATGATCACGATTCCACAACGTATGGGAGAGTAAACAGTTTGGGTAATTTTAATGAACACAGCATCCCTCCTGCCATTTCTTAAACAGTATCCGGTAAAACTATTGCTTGATTCTCATTTTTATCTCCAGTTATTCACTATTTTAAAGCATGACAAACATGGGAATTTTATATAATTTTATATAATTTTGATTTCCCCTCTCAGTGGTTTTATTAGACTAGTCACATATCATATAGATTATCTAGCATTGCATGCTAACACTTTTTTTCATAAAACTGTATCTGTCATTTCTTTCAAGAGTCTTTCTTATTATTGTCAATCTGGCATTCATATGCCTTCCTGCTGCACTGTTCTACTATTTTAAATGAGATTTTAATTTTATTTTTGGGATCCATCTTAAGAAGACAAAATCTTTTGCAAGCTTTCACTGTCGAATGATATGAAACTTAGTTTCAATTCCTCATTACAGGCTTTCAAGTCATACACACTTATTCCACAGTTTACACAGAACCTTTTTCCTCCAGAGAAATCAGACTTTAATAGCATGTATTAGTCATACCCATGTCACATTATTTCAGAATTTCTCTTGGTTCTGAAGAGGCTTGTCCCTTTGAGGAACAAGTGAGCTTTACTTATGACATGAGAGATTTCAGCTAAGTTCTGCCTAGAGAAAGTAAAATGGGAAGGTAAAATAGACCGAGTCCTTAGAAGAAAATATTTTAGTTGGCTGAAATGTCATTTTAAGCAACTTCTAATTTTACTTTTCCTTGCCTTCAGCAAATGCAGCTTTAGCCCATTTAATACTGTGTGACTACTTCACAGGAACACAGACCAAGTGACAGCCTGCTTTGAACACCTGTTCTTTGCTGTGCCTCCTAGAGATGCACTAGCCAGTGATCCTAGTTGTGTAGGATTTCCTAAACTTGGTGTAATAGCCCCCCAGTTCTTATGTATAAGAAATATAATACAGTAACCCAAAGATCCTCTTGCCAGCTAGGCTAACTGAAGCCATTTTATCCATCCATGTTTCACAGGCTAGTTCATAGAATCATAGAATCATAGAATTAGCTAGGTTGGAAAAGACCTACAAGATCACCTAGTCCAACCATCCACCTACCACCAACATAACCCCACTAAACCAGGTCTCTCAACGCTATATCTAAACGTTTCTTGAACACCTCCAGGGACGGTGACTCAACCAC